>NC_134496.1:50296245-50406245 GCF_040206685.1 Ascaphus truei | reverse complement strand
AAAACTGAAGCCTCCTCTTTCAAACCTTATAAAATGAGATTTAAATCCACAAGATTCTAATCTCCTTTAAAATGAGAACCCGAATATTTAATGAACCGTCTTGTACTCTGGTATAAATATAGCTGTCCTGACAGCTGCCACCGGCTCTCTGCAGCACCCCTGCACACCCTCATTCCCTGCAGTAGGGCATAAAAACCTGTGTCCTCCGCTCAGCTGCTAGATCACCTCTGCATCCTGGATTTCCTCTTCCAGTGAAAATAGACCTGCCTGTTTGTAGCATTTCTCTGTGTGTCTGCAAAATATCCCTCTCCCATGGATCTCAGAGGCCTGGCCTGGGCCTCAGGCTAAAGCAGCCAAAAGGATACATTTGCAAGATGTCTCATTAACACTTAATTAACCAATTAGTCTAGCTCGAATTACCACTGAGAGACTTGTGCCTGTTCCTGTGGAAAATGTAGCCTGTTGTGGATTGAATTTGGGAAGTCCTGGCCTGAACAACTGTCTGTTGATAGATTCATTATGTAGATCAGGGGTGGGCAATTTCAGTCCTCAAGGGCCACTAACAGGTCAGGTTTTTAAGATATCCCTGCTTCAGCACAGGTGGCTCAATCAGAGGATCAGTCTTTGACTGAGCCTTTGATTGAGCCACTGGGTGCTGAAGCAAGAACTAATTGAGCCACCTGTGCTGAAGCAGGGATATCCTGGAAACCTGACCTGTTGGGCGGGGGGGTGGGGGGGGGATGGGGGCTTGAGAACTGGAGTTGAGCACCCCTGGTTTAAGTGAATGATCTGGCAGCGTCCTGCGGCGAATCGGAAAGGTGTTTTCTGTCCGGGCTTGGGGAAGCGCTCAGCGAGTGACTTTATGACTCCCATGTAATGATGTTCTGAAACCACATTTCTTCCTTCGTGGCCAAGCTGGATGATCCGACTTCTAAAACATGCAACAGAATGACCCAGATGCCATTCCTGCGGGATTAGGCCGGCCTGTAATTCCACTTTAGTATGGACAGTCACATGACATTTGCAAACTTTAGACTAAAAAGCAACACACTTGGACAGCCCCTGCTACCACACTTGTAATATTGTTCCATTATTTAACATACATTTAGTAACGTTTTCTACAAATATAACCCTGTCTTACTACAAAAAGTACCGGAATATACAGCAGCCTCCGTGAAAAACACGGTTCCACTGATCGGGCCTTATGTATAGAACGACATAGGATGTGTATTTTTAAACTGTTTTCTCTGAAATATTAGCAGTTGTTTTAGTTTCCAGCTTTCCCTTACACAGCGCTGCGGTGTTCACCTGCCTCTCGGGCCCTGGAATATCACTCCTAACACGCACTATGCTGTTACATGGAACTGTGCTACTTTCCCTTACACAGCGCTGCGGTGATCACCCGACGCTCGGGCCCTGGAATATCACGTCTAACACGCACTATGCTGTTACATGGAACTGTGCTACTTTCCCTTACACAGCGCTGCGGTGATCACCCGACGCTCGGGCCCTGGAATATCACTTCTAACACGCACTATGCTGTTACATGGAACTGTGCTACTTTCCCTTACACAGCGCTGCGGTGATCACCCGGCGCTCGGGCCCTGGAATATCACTTCTAACACGCACTATGCTGTTACATGGAAATGTGCTACTTTCCCTTACACAGCGCTGCGGTGATCACCTGACGCTCGGGCCCTGGAATATCACTTCTAACACGCACTATGCTGTTACATGGAATTGTGCTACTTTCCCTTACACAGCGCTGCGGTGATCACCTGACGCTCGGGCCCTGGAATATCACTCCTAACACGCACTATGCTGTTACATGGAACTGTGCTACTTTCCCTTACACAGCGCTGCGGTGATCACCCGACGCTCGGGCCCTGGAATATCATTTCTAACACGCACTATGCTGTTACATGGAACTGTGCTACTTTCCCTTACACAGCGCTGCGGTGATCACCTGACGCTCGGGCCCTGGAATATCACTTATAACACGCACTATGCTGTTACATGGAACTGTTCTACTTTCCCTTACACAGCGCTGCGGTGATCACCTGACGCTCGGGCCCTGGAATATCACTTCTAACACGCACTATGCTGTTACATGGAACTGTGCTACTTTCCCTTACACAGCGCTGCGGTGATCACCTGACGCTCGGGCCCTGGAATATCACTCTAACATGCACTATGCTGTTACATGGAACTGTGCTACTTTCCCTTATACAGCGCTGCGGTGATCACCTGACGCTCGGGCCCTGGAATATCACTCCTAACACGCACTATGCTGTTACATGGAACTGTGCTACTTTCCCTTACACAGCGCTGCGGTGATCACCCGACGCTCGGGCCCTGGAATATCACTCCTAACACGCACTATGCTGTTACATGGAACTGTGCTACTTTCCCTTACACAGCGCTGCGGTGATCACCTGACGCTTGGGCCCTGGAATATCACTTCTAACACGCACTATGCTGTTACATGGAACTGTGCTACTTTCCCTTACACAGCGCTGCGGTGATCACCTGACGCTCGGGCCCTGGAATATCACTCTAACACGCACTATGCTGTTACATGGAACTGTGCTACTTTCCCTTATACAGCGCTGCGGTGATCACCTGACGCTCGGGCCCTGGAATATCACTCCTAACACGCACTATGCTGTTACATGGAACTGTGCTACTTTCCCTTACACAGCGCTGCGGTGATCACCCGACGCTCGGGCCCTGGAATATCACTCTAACACGCACTATGCTGTTACATGGAACTGTGCTACTTTCCCTTACACAGCGCTGCGGTGATCACCTGACGCTTGGGCCCTGGAATATCACTTCTAACACGCACTATGCTGTTACATGGAACTGTGCTACTTTCCCTTACACAGCGCTGCGGTGATCACCTGACGCTCGGGCCCTGGAATATCACTTCTAACACGCACTATGCTGTTACATGGAACTGTGCTACTTTCCCTTACACAGCGCTGCGGTGATCACCCGACGCTCGGGCCCTGGAATATCACTTCTAACACGCACTATGCTGTTACATGGAACTGTGCTACTTTCCCTTACACAGCGCTGCGGTGATCACCTGACGCTCGGGCCCTGGAATATCACTTCTAACACACACTATGCTGTTACATGGAACTGTGCTACTTTCCCTTACACAGCGCTGCGGTGATCACCTGCCTCTCGGGCCCTGGAATATCACTTCTAACACACACTATGCTGTTACATGGAACTGTGCTACTTTCCCTTACACAGCGCTGCGGTGATCACCTGACGCTCGGGCCCTGGAATATCACTTCTAACACACACTATGCTGTTACATGGAACTGTGCTACTTTCCCTTACACAGCGCTGCGGTGATCACCTGACGCTTGGGCCCTGGAATATCACTTCTAACACGCACTATGCTGTTACATGGAACTGTGCTACTTTCCCTTACACAGCGCTGCGGTGATCACCTGACGCTCGGGCCCTGGAATATCACTTCTAACACGCACTATGCTGTTACATGGAACTGTGCTACTTTCCCTTACACAGCGCTGCGGTGATCACCCGACGCTCGGGCCCTGGAATATCACTTCTAACACGCACTATGCTGTTACATAGAACTGTGCTACTTTCCCTTACACAGCGCTGCGGTGATCACCTGACGCTCGGGCCCTGGAATATCACTTCTAACACGCACTATGCTGTTACATGGAACTGTGCTACTTTCCCTTACACAGCGCTGCGGTGATCACCTGACGCTCGGGCCCTGGAATATCACTTCTAACACACACTATGCTGTTACATGGAACTGTGCTAGTTTCCCTGCACCCGCACACACATACAGGAAGTATACAGCTGCGTGCAATAAATCATACAACATAATGCATATCCGGTAAGGGGTCTGTGCCATCAGACAGTATATTGTCTCAAACTCCGTGTGCTTTCCTCATGACCAGTGTGAACCCTCTAACAAACCATTATACAGAGCATATTTCTAGGCCTCCCAGAATTAGGATGGCAAAACTTTGAACCACCACTAGAAGTGCTGCATGGGTTAGAGCAGGGGGGTCAGCACCACCCCAACAGTTCAGCTTTTCAGGATCTCTCTGGTTCAGCACAGGTGGCTCAATCAGAGGCTCGGGCGAAGGACTGAGCCACCTGTCCTGAAGCAGGGATATCCTGAAAACCTGACCTGTTGGGGGGTGGGGGGGAGGGCTTGAGGACTGGAGTTGAGCCCCCTGGATTAGAGCTTTCATGTTAACAGTGAACAGGTCAGCATGGGGGGGGGGGGGGGAGGTTTACTGACGTTGCTTCGTTAAAAATATAAAACATTTTTTTCCCAACCATGGCTCATATTCCAAACCAACGCTAGAAATGGCAAAATACTACAATCCTTTTCTCAAACATTGTTTTGCAAACATGTATCATGCTTACCTGTGATTATACACCCACACTACTGTATTATTTATAGGTGTATGACCTATTGTTCCTTAAATAATTCAGTCAGCATTTAATACTGTGCATGCAATGTCTTGTATATAATGTATTCCCTGTTCACTTATGTAACTGTATTTCTATCCATGTATTTGTCTTAACTCTGTGCCCAGGACATACTTGAAAACGAGAGGTAACTCTCAATGTATTACTCCCTGGTAAAATATTTTATAAATAAATACGTTTATTAAAACATTTTCCTTTATAAATCCTTGTGAAAGAAATGATTTTCCACCACGTTTGTAATTTATTAAAATCTCAATAATATTTAACTCTATGCTAAAATACTATTCTCCATCTGGAGCAGAACATCTTTCCTCTCATCCAACGTTCATTCAAACAAATATTATTCCAGCAAAATGGACCGGTGCGCAGAATTAGGGGGTTGCAGGTTTCGGAGCACGCTGTGCGATACAGAACCGCAAAGTTAGCAGCCCATCTACAGCTGTGATTTATATTTAGCTTCCTGAAACATGGGAACACACAGTGCCAAATGCTGAAAATGTTTCCCTCCACCACTGACCAGATGTGGAAGCCTTAATAGAGTGTGATGAGCGCTAACTAAAGTACAGTATCTATCAAATAGAAACCTCAAAGCAAACACTACAATACAACTCTTTTACATTCTGATGGGGTTCTCATGTTTCTTTAATGAAACATCAGTCAGGACATTATTTGTATTTACTATAAGTGTGACATGAGTAAGCATCGCTGCTGTTTGTACGTATAGCGGTAACGTTTTAAGGATAGTGCCACTGAATGATGACTCGTAAACAAGTTGAAAGACATTTTTTTAAATGTGAAATTCTTATTAAAAGGGTCTGGCGCCAAAGTGCATCTCAATTAGAGAGAACGGAAAGAAAAACACTGCTAATTAATGCAGGAATAAGGATTTCTGTACCGTGATCTGCGTTCTTTAGGTCGGAAATGTTCGGAAAAGCTGATTCTGCTCAGTGTGAGCATCCACTTACAAAGCAAGCAATGCATGTTACAATGAGATTTTAGTATATATTGTATAGACGAAAACAGAACCAGGTCCAGCAAATTGGAATGCTCCCTCGTGGGGTCTATAAGCATAACAGGAAACAGCAAATGGGTGCTAGGACACAAAAACTCAGGCCAGGAGATAGCATAACAAACACGGTAATCAAGCACCCCTAAAATAGATAAATCAAAAAGGTGATTTCATGACTAAAAAGAGTCATAACAGCATCCAACGTTTCGGTGCAACATGCACCTTCATCAGGGATGGGTATGCTTGACTACCTTGTTGAGTATATATTGTACTAGCTGAGAGCCCCGGCGTTGCCCGGGATGTTTGTGGTGTGGGTGTGGCATTTGGGTGGGGAGTGGTCCACGCGGCCCATGTGCGGTGGTAGTGCTGCTGTGGCTGTACTGATGGTGATTGTATTGGTGTGCTGATTTGGGAGGGTTTGGGGCTGATGTGGGGGTGCGGATGTGGGTGTGCCGATGGGGGAGGTGCAAAGGTGGCGATGTGTGGGTGCTGATGGTGTTGATGGGAGCCGAGAATGCCAGTGTGCTGGGGGGGCATGGGATACCGGTGTGCTGATGTGGTGGTGCTGGGGTGTGTGTGTGTATACATGTTTGTGTGTATACATTGTATGTGTGTGTGTGTATACATGTGTGTGTATGTGTACGTGTGTGTGTATACACGTGTGTGTGTATACACGTATGTGTGTGTATACACGTGTGTGTGTATACACGTGTGTGTGTATACACGTGTGTGTGTGTGTATACACATGTGTGTATACACATGTGTGTGTGTATACATTGTGTGTATGTATATATTGTGTGTGTGTATACGTGTGTGTGTGTGTATAAACATGTGTGTATACACGTGTATACATGTGTGTATACACGTGTATACATGTTTGTGTGTGTGTATACATGTTTGTGTGTATACATTGTATGTGTGTGTGTGTGTGTGTGTGTGTACATTTGTGTGTGTGTACACATGTTTGTGTGTATACACGTGTGTGTGTGTATACGTGTGTGTGTGTGTATACGTGTGTGTGTGTGTATACATGTGTGTGTGTGTATACATGTGTGTGTATATACATGTGTGTGTATACACATGTGTGTGTACACATGTGTGTGTGTACACATGTGTGTGTGTACACATGTGTGTGTGTACACATGTGTGTGTATACACATGTGTGTATACACATGTGTGTGTGTATACACATGTGTGTGTGTATACACATGTGTGTGTGTATACACATGTGTGTGTGTATACACGTGTGTGTGTGTGTGTGTGTATACATGTGTGTGTGTGTGTATACATGTGTGTGTGTGTATACATGTGTGTGTGTGTATACATTATGTGTATGTATACCTGTGTGTATACGTGTGTGAGTGTATACGTGTGTGTGTGTGTGTGTATGTCTCCATGTGTGTGTGTGTGTATGTCTCCATGTGTGTGTGTGTGTATGTCTCCATGTGTGTGTGTTTATGTCTCCATGTGTGTGTGTACGTGTACATGTGTGTGTGTGTACGTGTCTACGTGTACATGTGTGTGTGTGTGTGTACGTGTACGTGTGTGTGTGTGTGTACGTGTCTACGTGTACATGTGTGTGTGTGTCTACGTGTACATGTGTGTGTGTGTACGTGTGTGTGTCTACGTGCGTGTGTGTACGTGTGTGTGTACGTGTGTGTGTGTATGTGTGTGTGTGTCTACGTGTGTGTGTTTGTGTATACGTGTGTGTGTTTGTGTATACGTGTGTGTGTTTGTGTCTACGTGTGTGTGTTTGTGTATACGTGTGTGTGTGTATACGTGTGTGTGTATACGTGTGTGTGTACACATGTGTGTGTGTACACATGTGTGTGTGTACACATGTGTGTGTGTGTATACATGTGTGTGTGTGTGTATATACATGTGTGTGTGTATACATTATGTGTATGTATACCTGTGTGTATACGTGTGTGAGTGTGTACGTGTGTGTGTATGTGTACATGTGTGTGTGTGTATGTCTCCATGTGTGTGTGTGTATGTCTCCATGTGTGTGTGTGTGTATGTCTCCATGTGTGTGTGTACGTGTACATGTGTGTGAGTATACGTGTACATGTGTGTGTGTGTGTACGTGTCTACGTGTACATGTGTGTGTGTGTGTGTGTGTGTGTGTGTGTGTACGTGTACATGTGTGTGTACGTGTCTACGTGTACATGTGTGTGTGTGTCTACGTGTACATGTGTGTGTGTGTACGTGTACGTGTGTGTGTGTGTGTCTACGTGCGTGTGTGTGCGTGTGTACGTGTGTGTGTGTGTGTGTGTGTGTGTGTACGTGTGTGTCTACGTGTGTGTCTATGTGTGTGTGTGTCTACGTGTGTGTGTTTGTGTATACGTGTGTGTGTTTGTGTATACGTGTGTGTGTTTGTGTCTACGTGTGTGTGTTTGTGTATACGTGTGTGTGTGTATACGTGTGTGTGTGTATACGTGTGTGTGTGTATACGTGTGTGTGTGTCTACGTCTGTGTGTGTGTGTGTCTACGTGTGTGTGTGTGTGTCTGTGTCCCTGTGTGTCCTTTGGCCCGTGACTCCGCCTCAGGGAAGGGGGGGGGGTGGGGGGGAGGTGGTGGGAAGGGGGGGGGTGGGGGGGAGGTGGTGGGAAGGAGGGGGGTGGGGGGGAGGTGGTGGGAAGGAGGGGGGTGGGGGGGAAGGGGAGGTGGGGGGGAAGGGGAGGTGGGGGGAAGGGGGGGGTGGGGGGGAGGTGGTGGGAAGGGGGGGGGAGGTGGTGGGGAGTTGGGGAGGTGGTGGGAAGGGGGGGGGTGGGGGGGAGGTGGTGGGAAGGAGGGGGGTGGGGGGGAAGGGGAGGTGGGGGGGAAGGGGAGGTGGGGGGGAGGTGGTGGGAAGGAGGGGGGTGGGGGGGAAGGGGAGGTGGGGGGGAAGGGGAGGTGGGGGGAAGTTGGGAAGGGGGGTGGGGGAGGTGGGAAGGGGGGTGGAGGTGGTGAGGAGGTGGTGGGAGGTTGTAAGGGGGGAGTGAAGGGAAGGTGAAGGGGGGGTGAAGGTGGAGGGGAGGTGAAGGGTGGGGGTGGAGGGGAGGTGAAGGGGGGGGGTGGAGGGGAGGTGGGGGGGGGGGGTGGAGGGGAGGTGAAGGGGGGTGTGGAGGGGAGGTGGGGGGGTGTGAAGGGGAGGTGGGAGGTGAAGGGGGGGTGAAGGGGAGGTGGGGGGGTGAAGGGGAGGTGGGGGGGGGTGAAGGGGAGGTGAAGGGGGGTGGAGGGGAGGTGAAGGGGGGTGGAGGGGAGGTGAAGGGGGGGTGGAGGGAGGTGGAAGGGAAGGGAAGTGGAGTGAGGGGAGGTGAGGGGAGGTGAGGTGAAGGGGGGTGAGGGGAGGTGAAGGGGGGTGAGGGGAGGTGAAGGCCGCTCCCTCACCCGTCCGGCCGCTCACTCACCCGTCCGGCAGCTCCCTCACCCGTCCGGCCGCTCCCACGTGTATCTGAGGCGGGAGGCAGCTTGTTGTGGCCGCTCCCCCGCTGTGTCCCGGGCACTCGCTCGCTCCGCTGACTGTAGCGGCGCCGGGGGGGGAGGGGGAGGTGGAGGGGAGGTGATTTGAAGGGGGGTGAGGGGTGGGTGAAGGCCGCTCACTCACCCGTCCGGCCGCTCCCACGTGGAACTGAGGCGGGAGGCAGCTTGTTGTGGCCGCTCCCCCGCTGTGTCCCGGGCACTCGCTCCTCCGCTGACTGTAGCGGCGCCGGGGGGGGGGGGGTTTGAAAGCGCGGGAGACACGGGGAGAGGAGGAGGTGCGCGCAGGTGTGGAGGCTGATTTCGGGGAGGAAGAGGCGGAGGCTCCGGCGGGTATGTGAGCCCCCCCCCCCGGGTTATACATGCTGCTAATGTACACCCCCCCCCTACTGTGTGTGTGTGTGTGTGTCCCTGTGTGTATGTGTGTGTGAGTGTGTGTGAGTGTGTGTGAGTGTGTGTGAGTGTGTGTGAGTGTGTGTGAGTGTGTGTGTGTGTGTGTCCCTGTGTGTGTGTCCGTGTGTGTGTGTGTGTGTGTGTGTGTCCCTGTGTGTGTCCCTGTGTGTGTGTGTGTGTGTGTGTGTGTGTCCCTGTGTGTGTGTGTGTGTGTGTGTGTCCCTGTGTGTGTCCCTGTGTGTGTCCCTGTGTGTGTCCCTGTGTGTGTCCCTGTGTGTGTGTTTGTGTCCCTGTGTGTCCTTTGGGCCGTCACTCCGCCTCAGGCCAATGAGAGGTGTGCGGGGGCGGCCCAAGGGACCAATGAGATTTCCCCTAGGGACACCGGACATCCAGCAGGCAGGCAGGCATACAGTGCTTTCACTAATATAGTATATATTGTATACGTGATGTGAACACGTTCTGCTGGGCAGGTAACAACACACATGCTTTGGAATGGTCCTCAGCACGGCAGCTTTGTAACTGCTGGCCTGTTCGCCCCTCAGTTAAAGGGTCAATCCATCTGAATTAAGTGACTTACTAGCAATGACATGTTAAAGGGGCCACAGCTGCACGGTTAATCTAGAAGTATTTGCAAATGCTTTTTTCATTTTCGGAGCCATGGGGCGGCATTTCCTCCGGCTGCTCTCTTTTCTAGCTGTGTTTAAACAATGGTTTGCACAGGCAGAGCCCACTGGCGTTTATCATTTAAATACTTCCGCAAATGACATGTCTGCAGTTCAATTTTTTTTAAATTTTAACTGTGGTAATTCTTAATATTAGTTTATACTGCAATATATAACTTGACAAAATGCAAAGCTATTTAGGGGCTAGTGATTGATCTTCTACAAACTGAAGAGACCAACTGTAATTTAAAGTGAATTATTCTAATTCTAGCGCATGTTACCAAAATACTAACATTCCGTTTTCTATGTATTTATTAAATATATATATAATTTTTTTAGTATATTATATATATATTAAATATATATAATTTTTTTAGTATATTATATATATATTAAATATATATTAAATATATATATATATAAAATATATATACATATATATATTAAATATATATACATATATATATACACACACGTCAACAATGTATGCAGTGCATTACAAAAGCGCGGGTTTTAACACGACCGTTAAGGAATTCTTTTGGTACGGTCAACATTACAGGTTTAAGCATGACAGGAAAAGGTAAAGATCTAGCTGCATACATCACGAATTCAGAGAAAGCCTGTCCTGGGGGGGGTTCATAGCCTCGCAATGTATTGTGTTCCAGTATGTAGTCACCCCGATTTGTACTAATCACCGCAGGGAGGAGGGACAGTGCGGGACAATGCTCTTTATTGTCATACATCACCGCCCCACATTCTGTTTCACTTTGTCGCTACTCTGATGTAACAAACTTCTATGCAGCCAATGTACGTTTCCACCAATGGACGTGTGTTACTTGACACCAGAGAAAGATTTATAGCACTGGCACATCCGCACAAACTACTCATTTATATTTATCATTTTCTTATTCATTTCAAAGCAGCAATACTACATTCTCCCTCCCCTCCTTTTATTTAAATATGTAACACATGTGACAATGTGTAATTCTACATTCTTACCTAACCTGGCAATCGTTTGCTGCTCCTGTTATAAATGTGCAAAGATCCTGATTGTGTGCCTAACATAATGGCTGCTTCAGTCAGTGTAACTCAGCATCTACAATGTATTCTTATATTACGACGGTAACAGTATCTATTGTTACAGTTTGCAGCTCAAATTGCTGGGAACTTTGGCAACAAATGATCAAGCAGGAAAGTGTTGCACAGATCTTGCACTGCTGGGGAGGTGGCTAAACCGGTTATAGAAATCAAAGGATGTTCAGTATATTAATACTCATTAAAAATTGAATACAAATACTTACATATAAAAAAAAAAAAAACACAGGTCACTTATCTAATACACCAGAACTGATGTATTAAAAAAAAAACCACGTAATATGTCACATGTTTTGCAGCTTTAAATATCATGATTTTTGGTCAACAACAAAAATGAAATACAAATCTATACTAAGATAAGTATTTTCAAAATTAAATAAAAATGTTGAGCAGAGTTTTGATAAGGAGGGCTATAGAATACAAAAGAAAAGAGGGGATAAACAGATAAAAAATTAAATTACAAAAAATAGATTAAAAACAGGAAAAATAAACGAGAAATCGGTTCAAAACAAAATAATTCAACAAAAGGTGATTTTCTGCAAATGGAAAAAACACGTCTCCAAGGATCACAAAACTTTTACACTGAATTCTTAAGGAGAAAAGTCATCGTCCGCATCAACGTTACACGAGAAATACAAGAATATAGATACTGTACACGAGACAGGCGGAGGGGTGGGCTTGTTCCACACAACTGCACAACGACTTTCTGTTAGGAGCAAATCTCTCCAAGATGGGCTGAAGCCAGGCTAATCAGAGGATCTTTCATCAATCAACTTCTCAAGTAAAAATCCCAACCCACCAAGGAACTGTGGGGCATTTCCAGCAAACATTTCCCAATGAGCAGAGATTAGTATAAATCTCCAGCGAAGTGGGGAGACCCCTCCAAAAACAGCATGCAATCTATTAGGGGTAAAACATGCACTAGCATTTCCAATGTACTACAATGAAAGAGAAAAGTCATCACAAATCTCGTCATTTATTTATTTTATGTCAACAACATTAAAGTATACATTCCAGTATACTAGAGGGGACAAACCCTTCCAACATGAACTAAAAACAGGGCAAGAATGCTTACAATATTTTTATAATATTGGTTAGAAAGACTATAAAGGCTTTGAGTCTGAGGAATTAAGCCGTTATAGCTTCAATCCCCTGGAAATACAGTATTAACCTGGAGATTGGTGGTAGAACCAGATATGCTGAATATTGAGTAATGTTATAATTCCTTTCCTGAGAAGAACTTCTCATATCAGGATTTTAAAGGGAAGAGTAATATTTCTTATAAGTTACTGTAGAATCATGTTAAATCTGATTTAAACTTGCTTTCATAGCAAACACACAGACGTTTATGAGCTGAGAGATGTTCTGCTTTGCTCGCTTTTTAATAATATATTTATTGGGTGCATCCCAGAGCTTTGGCAGTTTTATCTGTAAGATGAGTAGAGTTGTTTTATCCTAAACAGGACTCCGGCAGTAAGACGGGCTTTCTGCTCAGCTTCCAAATGGGGTTTTACAGAACATGTATCTGCTTTTCCCTCTCCTGTTTCCTAATAGTGATCAAAACAATCAATCAATAGACTCCTAATTGCTGCATCATGCACCTCCCGTAAAGCAAGACATATCTGGGGTATCATTCAAAGAAAATAAGTCAACCAGTTGAGAACGAATCTGATCTAAACTTTTGTAATCATTCCAAAGGGATTCATTTCAACACCAAGAAGTGGGAGTTTGAACAATATCCATCAAAAGAAGATCAGACAGGGCATGATCTGCCCATGTTATACTTCTAATAGAGCTAGAGATTCAGATGAAAATCTTAAAAAGAATATACTCAATAAGAGAATAGGATGCGTGTGGTGAGGAATAAGAAGTGTGACTCGCCAGGCGTCTCTAAGGCCTTTTGAGGTAAATAAGGATGCTAATCCTTAATCCTGAGGATAAAAAGCATTTGAACTATTTAAAGGAGTCCACAATCATCTTAAAGTCCAGGCCAAGTAGAACATAAGATCAAAAAGCAATATGTTCTAAAAATAAATAAAAAAGGAATCCTGCAAAAATGGTATTTGCCCAGAATTAGGCGTACACAGGGCTGCCGACAGGGGCGGGGGGGGGGGTGCAGGGACAAGTGTCCAGACCCGGGGGTGTAAGAAGTAGTAATGAAGATAGAGAAGGGAGAATGAAACGGGGGAGAGAATACATGGGAAAAGAGGGGGAAATAGATGTGAAATGTAAAGGTGTGAAATGGGGGGAGGGGGGCTTCGCAAGACCGCCGACGCCGGTGTGTGGGGGGAGTGCTGTTGAAACTCTAGTCCTGGGCCCCAGGAAATCTGTCGGTGGCCCTGGGGGTACAAATGCATGCTTAAGTGGGAGAGTACTTATTGAGCATTTAAACTATATAAATGTCTACCTTCATGATCAGATTTGTGTTTTAGTAACAGAAAGGGGTCCCTAGCATGTAAGAATATAATACAGCCACTTTTATTCACACAACTGGAGAGAAAAGAAAAAAAGAATATCTGAGGAAATGTTTCTCAAATACATAAAGATGGTCGGTTTTCTTTTAACGGTTTCGGTGGAGAAAAACTAAATAACATTCTGACGTACGCAACGTTTAAAAACAGAAGTCAATCCCGTAACATTGTGTGTATATACCTCTAGGGGCATCAACTATTAACAATGAATAAACATACCACTGAGTAGAGAGCCCCCCAAAATATTAAAGCTGAGAAGCAAAATATAAAAAAAACTCAGCGAGACTGGCCCTGATAACAAAAAACACCCCCAATAAATATAAAAGGTGAGGGCATGGGAAGAGAGGAACTCTGGACCAAATACATCTGAAATTAAGGGACAAAAAAAGGAACATAAATATAAATAAGAAACAAGGAACCGCTAAAATGGCCAGATAGACCACCAGAGTGAACCAATTATACACAATCTAAGAGGCCTGTTACAAGGAGGCATTAGTTGAGGAGAATCTACCAGTAAGCTATTCCCTAAAGGCTTATACTGTTGGGGAACTCCGTGAGCAGGGCGTATATGTTCAAGCTTGCTTTCATCGTTTACATCTGACCCATGACTACTCTGCTACCAATGGGTTGGCTTTCAGTGCTGGAGGGGATACAGACTGCAGAAGTGAAGCAGGTAAGCCCAAAGAGTCCAGAAAGAATGAGGATTCCTCCAGAATACCAAGGTTGCCGTTTTACCATGTCTTGCGGAGATGAGATGGGAAGCCCCCCTTATATTGTTTTGGCTGGTCCCAGAGCTTAACCAATTCCAATTCTCTAAACATTGTGAGCGGAGAGTTCTCAAAGATTATTTCTGATAAGGATATGATCCATGGAAGAGAAATAATGCAAACGCATCCTTTAGTCTATTAAGACCCATTGTCTGAGGTATTCGTCAACATTTCTGGAATATTATTCCACCTAGGACAATTGTTCAAGCCGAAGCTCGAGATGAATAACTTGGTTATGCTATTGCTGAAGCTTAAATTCCATAGTTCCCTGGTAGGTCGCATACTCCTCCATCGTGTTATCCAAAGTATCCGTTTGCTCCCAAGTGAGATCGCTGATCGAATGTCTGCATGCACCTGCTGCAGATCCAACCGAATACATTAGTTTATTTTGTAAAACAAAAGTAGAGGGTTGGAAGTCCTCTTTCAGAATCGGACTCTGCACCTCCCTCCTACATCGGAGTTGCAGAACCGCCATGCTCTGACTGCCTTGGTCGTCTATCTTTAAGAAAAGGATCACATTTGTTTGAAGAGGCTTTTTGCGTTTCGGAGGCATGAAGAAGTACAGTGTGTAGCGAGTCAGCACAAATTTAAAAAAAAACGTATTTCAGCCACCATGTTGAATAGTGTGCGCACGCCTCAAATCTGTATTTTAATGTTTTTCAGCGCTGCGGAGCCTTGAAGATAACCAAATGAAAAAGCAAATGGGCTCAATCCATACATATAAAATTAAGAATAACAAAATAATTAAAGTCAGATACAGGTCTGAAGTTGCCAATATTTCTGCCCATATAGACCTTCATCAGAGAGAGGTATCATTGATACAGCTCTTTGGTGAGGGGAACTGGAGCCAACAGACCCAACCCAGGCTGTGCAAGATATCCATCTATATTTATAGCAACCATACTTTGCTTTCACCAATAACAAAAAAAGCAAAATGTTCACTTTAGGAATGGTTACATTTGGAAAATGTAAATGATTTTGTTGCTCTCCAAGTGGGACAGTCCATGTAATCACACCCCAAAGCTCGGCGTGTTAAACGGATGGGTGACAGCTGGGGGTCCCTGACACTCACGGTGCTTACAGCAGAGGTCTATATCTGCTGTTTGAAGATGGGGGTTTCCTCTCCGCACATAGAGGCCTCGTCGCTGATATGTTTTTTGGTTGGTAACTTCACACAGATGACTTGGCAAAGTACCAAAACCTTCCAGCATGTCTGCAAAATACTGGCCGATTAGGCCTTAAAATGTGCCTGTTCCGGCCTTGTTTGTGCAGCACAATGGGCTCTGTTTCAGATGATGTAATGCTGTGTCGAATGGCCTGGAGGAGTTATTAGAGGAACATAGGACGTTTCATTACAGCCTTTCCCTCCACAATAAATACTGTTCGGTTAGAATGCAGGCCTGTGGGACAATCTGAAGGCGATCTTTGTGCGGCTGGGAGAGGGGGGGATAGCCGAGAAGCAAAATGTCATTGTTACAAAGACTTTGGCAATATACAGAATAGAAAGCGGAGAAGTCCTGTATCATTGTGAATCCTCCTAGCCTGCCTTAGTATGTTTAAAATCAGAGCTTAGGGAGGCTGCTGCTTTATTATAAATGTTTTTTTAAATGACTGTAGTACATGGTATAAATCTCTTTATTAGGAGAGGCGAGATAGATAAAAGCTTGTGTTAAGGCATGAGGCCTCGGCCATGTTTAGCGCTTGCTTGCTGAAGCGTGCTGACGCGCGCTCCCGCTCAGCACTGAGCCCCTACAGCCGCAATTAGAGCGGCTATAATAGGGGCTCACCTGCGCTTCCGCAAGCGCAGGTCTTAGGGGAATTTAAAATTCCCCCGCTTGCCGGCGCGACAGGCCGGTCACGTGAGCGGTTCGCCCAATGAGGGCGAACCAGCTCCGTGACGTCACTGGCCCGCCCCCGGCCTGTGACGTGCCCGCCCCCTGACAGCGCGTGCGGTAAGCAACCGCAAGGCCAGGTAAAGCACCTGCTGTCCCTGCGCCTCAGCACGCCAGCAGGGAGCCTGGCCGAGGCCTTATTTACACAGGGTAGAGCATGGTGTTGCTAGGATCGGTAAAGAATCAGACACATACAGTATATTATTGCTGTGATAAGCATTAGCTAGTTATTCATTATTTCCAGCTGAAAAAGAGCCGACGCGATCTTTTAATGTTGGGATGAACGCCATGACTTTGTCAATGTGTCATCCGACATGCATAAGCACAATAACTGTGTCCCCTGAAGTGTCATCTGTATCGGGGCGGCCAACTCCAGTCCTCAGGAGCCACCAACAGGTCAGGTTTTAAGGATATCCCTGTTTCAGCACAGGTGGCTCAATCAACATCTGAAGTAGGGATAGCCTTAAAACCTGACCTGTTGGTGGCCCATGAGGACTGGAGTTGGCCGCCCCCGATCTATATATTTTCCAGGGGGTTCGGCAGGTGCAGAAATTCATCTCTATTACAGCAACATTTTTTGGATCTTGCAGTAATTGCAGAAAGGAAACTGCCGGCGACGCAGTCGGAAAGTGTGACCGTTAAGGTCAGTTCTCGATTTGCTCAGGGGTACATACATGTCACCTCTAACAACATTTCTCAGGAACACAGGGCAAGCCAGTGTGTGACCCCCACTTCTACTCCGACTACCGCCTAATAAACATCGCCTCGTGCCTAATGAGGAAGCGCTCAACAAAAGGTAAACAGCACTCTTTATTAAACAGGGGATTTCTACTACTGTCATACAAAAAATGGAAACTAATTGCACACTGACAATAATGCATCTCCCCCTCACAACATGCTCCCACTTGTAAAACCAACCCAAACCTGTAACCCTCGGGGCTTGAACAAAAACATCAAGCAACTGTGTTCAAAAAGGAGAAACTCTGCAGGTAAGGACAGCCCAGGGATATGTGCAGGGAATTTTATAAGGAAAGAATGGCAATGTTAAACCCTCGTCATGTTTCAAATATTTTAATGTGCCACTGACATTATTACTGCAACAAAAATGCCACTTTACCAAGAGATCCTAAATTGGATTTAAATAGAGTAAATAAAAATACCACTTGTGAGCACAGTCACGTCTCAGGCCGGTCCAGCACCCTGCCTAATCACTTCTTATCCATTGTAACATGGGATCCCTATAAACTTACGCCTGCGCATTACACCGCTTTTCAGCACAGCCAGGGTTAAAGAAGTGCAGAGCCAGTAACCTAATCACAGACAGCTATATCCACCTTTTGGGTCTCAGTGTGAGGCTGGTTATACTGGCGTTGCAATGTGAAACGGGAATAGATTTTAAATACACATCATATATAAGTTATGATGGGTACAAAAGTGACAAAAACCCTACCGTACAGAATATAAAAATATCACAGTAGATCTTTAAAAAAAAGTCACTCATTATCTGACAAGATCTGTTAGAAGAGCTAATCAAAGAACGCTAATTTAATAACATGCTCTTGCATACTAAATTAAAATATCCAGAATTAAAAATAAATAAATCTGGCAGAAGTCAGGAGAGGAAGAGGATACAGCGATCAAAACTGTGACCCCCGCTAAAAAACAACCAGTCTCCCTCTATAGACAGAGCGCGCCTATTGCCTAGAAGTAGCTTAAGAAAAGTTTTAGTTCTGGTGCAAATTGGCACATCCGTGCCCCTATATTCCAAGTAGTGGCATATACATGGTACAACATCCAAAAGATGGAGGCACGCTGATTGTAGTTCCAAAAAATAAAAAATGCAGAAGTTTACATGTTGTAGCACAGGGGGGCTCAACTCCAGTCCTCAAGCCCCCCAACAGGTCAGGTTTTCAGGATATCCCTGCTTCAGCACAGGTGGCTCAATCAGAGACTCAGTCAAAGACTGAGCCTCTGATTGAGCCACCTGTGCTGAAGCAGGGATATCCTGAAAACCTGAGCTGTTGGGGGATGGGGTGGGGGGCTTTAGGACTGGCGCGGAGCACCCCTTCTGCAGCAGACAATGTAACATCCCGGGCACTGCAACTACAATCCGTGCGCAGCTTTCTTTATATCGTTCTCACTGTAAACAGATGATGGAAATATTTTGCACAAATCCTAATATACATAACACATCCCCAAAAGGATTCAAGTGTTTAAGAGGCAGGGGATAGGTATGCTGTGTGTTTGTACACCATGGAAACATGAACGTGACTTCAGCTGACAAGACAAGAAATACGCCTTAAAATAAATAAAAACTTGCTTGGAATAGCACTCACTCGCTGACACTGACTCAGGCCTGGTGTGTAATATGCATAAAGAAAAACCCTCAGCTGCTGAGAAGGGAGCATCCCTCCCTCATACCCATCGGATAACACATCCTTGCAAGGAAATCCAGGCATAGCACGCTGCATTATTAAAGAGAGGCAATCCAAGCAGTTATATATATATATGTATATTTGTTTTAATTGTTCTAATATATGCAGTATTTAATTATCTTTATTGAAATCCTGCTTCCCAGGGTTCACTAAATGGCCGCCTTTCAGTTTCAAATCAATCCTTCAGTCAGTGTAAATAAACTGCTACATTGTATTTTTATATCACTAAGGTAACATTATCTATTGTTACAGTTTGCAGCTCAAACTGCTGGGAATATTGGCAACAAATTATCCAAACTGTAAAGTGTTACAAAGATCTCGCACTGCTGGGGAGGAGTGGTAAACACTGCTACAGAAATCAAATGATGCTCCGTGTATAGTGGAGACGTGCGCGCGACTGAGCGCGTGGAGACGCCCGCGCCTGGCGCTTGAGCGATCCCTTCACTGTGATGGGGGGGGGGGGGGGGCTGTCACCAGGCTGTTTCGCGCTCATTGGCTGAATCGCTGACGTCTGCAGCCATCAGTAAATTGTCGAGTTGCAATTAACCAATCGTTGTCGAGTTGCAATTAACCAACTCCCTGCTGGATTACCCAGACCACTGAAGCTTTCTATTGACTGGGTTAATTCCCTGTTACACTCAGTATATGAAAGCTCATTGAAAATGGCATGAAGAGTTGAATTTTAAAATAAAAAAAATGTAGCAAGTATTATGTAACACTACAAAACTGATTTATATTAAAAAAAAAAAAAAAAACCCACACGTAGGATATTGCTTGGTTTGCTCCTTTAGCCTGTGTGGTGAAACCCTAGCAGCTTGCGGTGCCGGCAAGAAGTAAAATATGGATGGAAACTTGTGTTTTGTTGCAAACTAGTTGATGGAAATGGTGAGAATACGTCAACATGATTTACTAATTACAGTATCAGGTGAGCAGAGGTGAGCGTCCCTCTCAGCACAGCCGGCCCTTTCGTATGTGATGCCGCCACCCTAATATTAGTGACGGGATCAGAAGTTGTTAGAAAATATAACAAATAATTAGACCCCACAAATCATTTAAAAATAAAAACGTTCTGTAGAGTAAAAGGTTCAAAACGTATCGGGCCTAGAATGTATTTTCAAGCAGACACATCTGACACCGAAGTTTATAAGTTAATATTAATGTTTTTACTATTGTATTCTAATTCCACGTACGTCCGTTGTTACTCTACACCAAAGTGTAGTTCAACAGGGTTCCTCAGGCATCCCTCAAGGGTTCCCTCCAATTATAAGGTCATTTGAAAATTGTTCCAAATACAGAACAATTTACAATGCATCTGATCTCAGACGCACTATTAGAGAGGGTTGGGGTTCCTTACAATGCATCTGATCTCAGACACGCTATTAGAGAGGGTTGGGGTTCCTTACAATGCATCTGATCTCAGACGCGCCATTAGAGAGGTTGGGGTTCCTTACAATGTATCCGATCTCAGACGCGCCATTAGAGAGGTTGGGGTTCCTTACAATGTATCCGATCTCAGACGCGCTATTAGAGAGAGTCGGAGTTTAGCAGAACTTCACAATATAATTATAGGGTTTCTTAATCAAAAAAAGTTATAAAAACAATGCCAGGGGCATGGGATGGTTTGAAAAGGTTTAACAGTAACGGCGGGTAAATCTGCATTCTGCACCAACTTCACTCGAGTTCTCCTGCTAATCAGACAGCAGTGAGACCAGGTGCCAAACCATAAATGTCGCTAAAGAAAAAACGACGTACAATGTTCCTGGTATTTGTTGTGCTGTTCAGATTTTACCTTGTATCTTTATTTAAAAAAATACATATATTACACATTTTACATTCTTAAAGAAGCTTTGAAACGTAAGTTTACTAAATGGCTGATTGATTTGATGTTCTTGCAGCACCAATACTCAGTGCCAAGTATGACTTGCACCTCTACAGATGATCCCGTCAGTTTTCAAGTCTCTGGAGTCATGTGGCAGGCTCTGGGCTCTGTTACACAACATGTTATTTTTAAACTGCTCAGTAATTTGTAGCATGTGTAGTGCGAGCGAGCCCGGGGTTTCATGGCGCTCTCTCCTACACACGCCACAATCTGGTTTTAGTCATATTGTTTTTAAAATGTGAAGGTTTACTGAAGATGACACCGTTTCCCGTGACTGTGTACACTGCAGTATTACAGGCCAGACTGTGACACAGACTGCACCATTTGTGAACAGTACAATACAAACAGCAGACGCATAACACACACCCAGTCACAAAAGCCCAAAAATGGTGGGTGAAGGGCCACGCACAAAGTATGCTGGAGTTGCAATTAAAAGAGAAAGCTCGGCTACTCCGTCCATTCCTGGAGGTCTGCGTCACTAAGGCTGAACAGCAAACGTCTCCATAAGAAACGTCGCGGAATACCCAGTGTGCACTGCTGGTGTTAGGGACTCATACCTAAACGAGGAAGGACTCAGCAATTATGAAGCTTCAGTGATCAGTGCGGCGCGCACCCATTTTTAGAGTCACATGTCTTTCTAGGTATGCTGCCCTACAGAAAGGGGTTGATAAAGACAGGGCAGGAAAGTGCTTCCTTCTTTGCACAGGTGAAAGATCATATCTAGGTAACAGCCGGTTCAATGCGGGCACGTACACCCCATGTTTGATGGTATGGTGCAGATAAGGACTCTGTGACACCTGCAAATCTTTTACAGGACTGAAATAATGAACAAACATTACAAACAGCAGAGAATGTGTTATGAGGCCGAGTGCTTCCACTTTCCTGCAACACAAATACCGATGCTGCCAACGGGGAGAAAACATTTACCTGAGAGGAGGAAGTTCTGGCATGCAATGCTCAGCACGTTTGTTTCTAGGACTGGGAAAAAAGGAAGCGTTTCTTAATTTGACTTCAATGTGCTCAGGATAATTACACACACATATTGTATGCCTGGCTGGGTTTGTTGGGCAGGTGGCAGGATCTCATTGTGATCAACACAAACTACATGCTTTTTTTGACTACACAGGCATTTGCCAAAACAAAGAGCAAGTTATTGTGGGCCAAAGCCCAAAGTTCCTTCCAGTATGATGCTGACCACTCATGGGAGAGTCCGAGCAGCAGCTCATCCGCAATCGCCCAGGCTCGGTTTTAAATGGATTCAAAATACAATAGTTTTCCAGCAACGTTTGTCAGAAGGTCCCAACAATGATTACAGTAAACAATTCAAAACATACAATTGCACGGAATTGTGTTCCAGAGAAAACTGCTGCTCCCAGAAGTAGCTGGAAGTGGTATGGGGGGGGAGGGGAGCTCTCCACACTGTGCCCGACTACAGCCAGCTCCCCACACTGTGCCCAACAGGGCCGGCTCCCCACAGTGCCCCGAGCTTTCCCCCCCCACTGCACTCCAGCTGCGCTGACTCCCCACACTGCTGCATTACGCCCCTCCCCCCCACCCACTCCCCACCACGCCAGGCTCCCCTACAGACACACAGCAAGATATTGCAGATCCCTCTAATAGGGATTCATATTCTTTCAGAAACTGGAGCAGGTCAAAATTGAGTAACTTCCAACCATGTACTGGGGCACGGTCGTCATATGGTACAGACACACAGATAAGTCTTCAACTACAACTATACGGTTTGTCTGTGCTGATAATATGCGGTTTTAGTTTCGCAGAAAATCTTTCCACAGACGCTTGGTTTCAGGAAGTCTGTTTTACACATCGGTAGAAAGTTGGTTTACTGGTGCGCTTTAATACCTTGTAGTAAAAGTATGCACTCAAGTACATAATACAGTACTATGTTTTCATCGTAGCAAGTCCTGCCTAGGATGTAAATAAAAGTGCAGCAATAGTGTGCTTATTAGGTTAAATATCGCAGATTGAGACCTTTTTGGTAATCGTATTTTAAAATAACCTTTTAACCTACAACATTTCCACGGTAAACAAAAACGTGAGGGATATACAATCCTGATCTATTAGAGGCTCAGTCTTTGACCTGACCTGTTGGACGGGGGGGATGGGGGGGGGCTTGGGGACTGGAGTTGAGCACCCATGGTGTAATGTATATTTGTGCTAAGGTCTGTCACCAAGCTGTGTCGGCACAGCACAGATAAACACAAGTCGCTGATTTTGTTCCCGGGGAAAGGCAAAGAATATTTCATTTTCACATGATACAAATAGTTTAAAAAAAGTTACTTGAAAAGTGATTACATCTTTCTAAAGCTGCGCTTATACTGCCGGTGACGCAACCGATGACGTCACCCATCGCCGTCGTGATAGTTGTAATTCAAGTTTAGGCGACGTCGCTGGCTACAAGGCCAGTGACGTCATAAAAGGGGAAGGCAGAGGGAGGGAGAAGCTCTCTGATTGGCCACAAGGAGAGACCGTCGCCGGAAAAAAAAATATCAAATAACAGTGACTACCAGATTTTTCGTAGCCCTGTTGCTTGGTCGCGCCGTCACGTGCACTATAAGCGCTGACGACGGCAACAATGCATTGGTTTTGACGCAACATTGCGGTCACTATAAGCGCGGCCTAAGGAAGCCAGGTATACGGATGAGTTTTACATTTATCATTTTGACCTGCTACAAATGGACTGTCCCTTTAACGTTGCTATGACAAAACGCCTATCATTTTTGGTTTCCCACATTTAAGATGGCTGCCTCCATGATGTAGCCGAATGCTAAAAATAAGTACATTTTAGCAGCACTAGTACTGTTGCGGATTAACATGGAGATGCAGAATCTGGGGCTTAAAATATAGATTATAAAACTAAAAGCCTTCCACGAAAAAGATTAACAATGTGATAGGAGAAAATATGTGTAACTAGCTTTCGATTCACATTTTAGTGTACACATATTGTTACAGCAAAAGAAAAATGTTTGTAAGAATGAATGGAAGCTTTAAAAGCACCATTGCCTTTCAAACAAATACAATAAAAATAATATCCCCCCCTCCCCCTAGGTGGCAAGCAAGGGGTCTCCAGAGGTGAACCGTGCTAATTTCAGCTCTGGGGACCCCCCACGGTGAGATACCAGTATCCCCTTCCGATGGCTGGCTCTCACTGCTGTTTAAAGGTCCCACATCACGCAGGCCAATCGAAAGTTGCAAGGGACGATGTCGCAGCTTCCGATTGACCTGCGTGACCTGTAAACAGACATGTTCTGTGCCTACCCGGAGCTGATGCTGGCTGCCCCTACAGATGTAAGTATCTCGGGGGGGCATGGCGTCCCTGGAACTGAAACCAACAGCGTTCAGCTATGGGGACCCCATGTTTCCAATCTAGTCAATATAAACCAAGAGGTAACGCCACTTTAAAGATCTTTGCTCTATCACAACAAACAGCCCTGAATCACAGCCGAAATGCCAAGGTGTAAAAGACACACTCAAACAGTTACTACCTGG
This sequence comes from Ascaphus truei, assembly GCF_040206685.1. NCBI lineage: Eukaryota > Metazoa > Chordata > Amphibia > Anura > Ascaphidae > Ascaphus > Ascaphus truei. Next base: position 50,382,176 of record NC_134496.1, on the reverse strand, counting down.
GAACTGAAGATTGGCGAGTTTTCCATACAGGAATTTGGAGAAAAGTCACAAGTGCGGCCATTTTTTAATGAGGGTACCAAATATTTAGCGGCATTTGAAATACAGTGCTACTTTATCTTTCACAACAGCAGAAATCAAGCTGCGCCATTAACTCCTTCTCTGCCAGACTGCCCTGCAAACGCATTGCAAGGTTAAGAACACCAACCCACTTATTCCTGATTATTTAGGAAGCACTGGCTAAACGCCACACATTATCTCAACCACCTCAAAACATTGTTACAAGGACAGAACAACACCGGCATTGAATGGCACTGTATTGTCTTACTTGCTCTATTATACTTTGTGTCAGAGCACTGATGATAAACTCCTCCACTTTTCCAGGCGACATGCCTCACTGTGACAAACACTATAAGCATCGTCAGCAATTAAACAGCAAAACATTTGCAGCACTTTTGGAAAAACCTCAAAAAGCCACATTCTCTCGCCACACAATTAGCTGCTCACTTGGCAAAATAATATCATTATGCGGGTAACCATTGCATAGCGAAGAATGACAATAACAACAACAGGGTGTTGGGTTATTATACAATTACAGAACAGCACTCAGAGAATGAACATATATTCGGTCATGATGTATTATGCAGAGTTAGACATCAATGCTCTGTTTGAGCAGATGGAGGAAGCAGAAGTTTCGGGTGAGAGGGGAGTGTTCGGTTGCATGAAGGATGTCAGTGTGAAAGCTCAGTGCACACGCCTCATATGCTCGATTCAGAACAGGACGACCCTGGGCTGCTCATATTGGGGTAATAAGAACGGGACAATATAAATACAGTGAAACATCCACCTGCTATATAACAAGTCTAACAAGTCCATCACATCCATTAACAGTGCCCTGACGTTACTGTTCTGCTAAAAAGGTTTTAACCTCTTCCATAACACGGCTGTCACAAAAAAACATGTTCCAGGAGCTGGCCAAGCCATCAGACACTATTTTAAATCCCATTATATGTAACTGTCACAAACAATATGATGCCTCATTATTCCTCTGCAACAAATATCAACATAGTGGGATTTTACTGTGGATTTTTTTTTAAATTAGCTGCAAGGCAAAATTCAGCCCAAAACACACAGTTTTCAATACACTGCGCAGAAAAAGTCCCATTTTTCTTAACATTTCTGCAAATATAATATATCCATGCCCCACTGTAACATATCAGTATGGTGGAATGTTACTGTACAATTTGTCATTTACAGTAAAACAACCCAATGACAAGTCTGCGATAATGTACTTTCAATAGAATACATACAGGGCCTTATTCACGAAGCGCTGCAAAGCCATAAGGCACCTTTCTGCCCAGTCACTTAAACGTGTTTTATGGCATTGTACAGTGTGTTATGTCTGAGCACAACTTAGTAAATATGGCCTTACAGCCGCATGCCCCTCTGGCAACACAGAGGTTAATAAATGCTGTTTTATTTGTGTACTTTTTTTTAAGGTGTGTACAATGACTTTAAACAAGTATCCAATCACTGACTAGGAGGGAGCAGGGCTAAACTGGGAACTGAGATTTAACATGCAATTTACAGCTAAATCAGTAATAATGGCTTTATCCATGTACAATGCAAACCTTGCTCGAAGAGCTTACAATCTACATCTCTATACAGACATTCTCCCCCCCCACCAACCCAGTGACATAAGATCGGGGCTGCGAGTGTCATCCCCCCTCTGTCTGACACATCTCCCCCCCTCTCTGGGACATACCCCCGGGCTGTGTATGGGACATCTCCCCCCTCTCTGGGACATACCCCGGGGCTGTGTATGGGGCATCTCCCCCTCTCTGGGACATACCCCAGGGCTGTGTATGGGACATCTCCCCCTCTCTGTGACATACCCTGGGCTGTGTATGGGATATCCCCCCCCCCTCTCTGTGACATATCCCCGGGGCTGTGTGTGGGACATCTCCCCCTGTCTGGGACATACCCCCGGGCTGTGTATGGGGCATCTCCCCCCTCTCTGGGACATACCCTCGGGGCTGTGTATGGGACATCTCCCCCTCTCTGCGACATACCCCCGGGCTGTGTATGGGACATCTCCCCCCTCTCTGGGACATACCCCGGGGCTGTGTATGGGGCATCTCCCCCTCTCTGGGACATACCCCAGGGCTGTGTATGGGACATCTCCCCCTCTCTGTGACATACCCTGGGCTGTGTATGGGATATCCCCCCCCCCCCTCTCTGTGACATATCCCCGGGGCTGTGTATGGGACATCTCCCCCTGTCTGGGACATACCCCCGGGCTGTGTATGGGACATCTCCCCCTCTCTGCGACATACCCCCGGGCTGTGTATGGGACATCTCCCCCCTGTCTGGGACATACCCCGGGGCTGTGTATGGGACATCTCCCCCTCTCTGGGACATACCCCCGGGCTGTGTATGAGACATCTCCCCCTCTCTGTGACATACCCCGGGGCTGTGTATGGGGCATCTCTCCCCCCTGTCTGGGACATACCCCGGGGCTGTGTATGAGACATCTCCCCCTCTCTGTGACATACCCCAGGGCTGTGTATGGGACATACCCCGGGGCTGTGTATGGGACATCTCCCCCCTGTCTGGGACATACCCCGGGGCTGTGTATGGGGCATCTCCCCCTCTCTGGGACATACCCCAGGGCTGTGTATGAGACATCTCCCCCTCTCTGGGACATACCCCCGGGGCTGTGTATGGGGCATCTCTCCCCCTCTCTGGGACATACCCCGGGGCTTTGTATAGGACATCTCCCCCTCTCTGGGACATACCCCCGGGGCTGTGTATGGGACATCTCTCCCCCTCTCAGTGACATACCCCGGGGCTGTGTGTGGGACATCTCCACCCTCTCTGGGACATGCCCCATACACAGCCCCGGGGTATCTCCCCCTCTCTGTGACATACCCCGGGGCTGTGTATGGGACATCTCTCCCCCTCTCTGTGACATACCCCCGGGCTGTGTATGGGACATCTCCCCCCTCTCTGGGACATACCCCGGGGCTGTGTATGGGACATCTCCCATACTCTGTGACATACCCCCGGGCTGTGTATGGGACATCTCCCACCTCTCTGGGACATACCCCCAGGGCTGTGTATGGGACATCTCCCACCTCTCTGGGACATACCCCCAGGGCTGTGTATGGGACATCTCCCCCTTCTGTGACATACCCCGGAGCTGTGTATGGGACATCTCCCCCTTCTGTGACATACCCCCGGGCTGTGTATGGGACATCTCCCCCTTCTGTGACATACCCCGGAGCTGTGTATGGGACATCTCCCCCTCTCTGTGACATACCCCCGGGGCTGTGTATGGAACATCTCCCCCTCTCTGCGACATACCCCCGGGCTGTGTATGGGACATCTCCCCCTCTCTGGGACATACCCCCGGGGCTTTGTATGGGACATCTCCCCCTTCTGTGACATACCCCGGGGCTGTGTGTGGGACATCTCCCCCCTCCTCTGGGACATACCCCCGGGGCTGTGTATGGGGCATCTCCCCCCCTCTCTGGGACATACCCCCGGGGCTGTGTATGGGACATCTCCCCCTCTCTGTGACATACCCCGGGGCTGTATATGGGACATCTCCCCCCTCTCTGGGACATACCCCGGGGCTGTGTATGGGACATCTCCCCCTCTCTGGGACATACCCCCGGGGCTGTGTATGGGACATCTCCCCCTCTCTGTGACATACCCCGGGGCTGTATATGGGACATCTCCCCCCTCTCTGGGACATACCCCGTGGCTGTGTATGGGACATCTCCCCCTCTCTGGGACATACCCCCGGGGCTGTGTATGGGACATCTCCCCCTCTCTGGGACATACCCCCGGGGCTGTGTATGGGACATCTCCCCCTCTCTGGGACATACCCCCGGGCTGTGTATGAGACATCTCCCCCTCTCTGGGATATATCCCAGTCTCTGTACGGGACCCCCCCACCCTCTCTGTACGGGACCCCCCCCACCCTCTCTGTACGGGACCCCCCCCCACCCTCTCTGTACGGGACCCCCCCCCCACCCTCTCTGTACGGGACCCCCCCCCCACCCTCTCTGTACGGGACCCCCCCCCCACCCTCTCTGTACGGGACCCCCCCCCCACCCTCTCTGTACGGGACCCCCCCCCCACCCTCTCTGTACGGGACCCCCCCCCCCACCCTCTCTGTACGGGACCCCCCCCCCACCCTCTCTGTACGGGACCCCCCCCCCACCCTCTCTGTACGGGACCCCCCCCCCACCCTCTCTGTACGGGACCCCCCCCCCACCCTCTCTGTACGGGACCCCCCCCCCACCCTCTCTGTACGGGACCCCCCCCCCACCCTCTCTGTACGGGACCCCCCCCCCACCCTCTCTGTACGGGACCCCCCCCCCACCCTCTCTGTACGGGACCCCCCCCCCACCCTCTCTGTACGGGACCCCCCCCCCACCCTCTCTGTACGGGACCCCCCCCCCACCCTCTCTGTACGGGACCCCCCCCCCACCCTCTCTGTACGGGACCCCCCCCCACCCTCTCTGTACGGGACCCCCCCCCCACCCTCTCTGTACGGGACCCCCCCCCCACCCTCTCTGTACGGGACCCCCCCCCCACCCTCTCTGTACGGGACCCCCCCCCCACCCTCTCTGTACGGGACCCCCCCCCCCACCCTCTCTGTACGGGACCCCCCCCCCCACCCTCTCTGTACGGGACCCCCCCCCCACCCTCTCTGTACGGGACCCCCCCCCACCCTCTCTGTACGGGACCCCCCCACCCTCTCTGTACGGGACCCCCCACCCTCTCTGTACGGGACTCCCCACCCTCTCTGTACGGGACCCCCACCCTCTCTGTACGGGACCCCCGGTCTCACCGGCCTGCGTGGTGTCAGTCAGGTCCTGTCGGGCCGCGCTCCGGGGGAAGTCCCGCAGTTTCCTGCCGCTCAGGCTCAGGGCTCCGGTCACCGCCGCCTCCTCCAGCGCCCTCTCCAGGGAACGGCTCCACGCGGCGGGCCCCTGACCTGACCCCGCCGACCCGTGCCCGTTATAAATAATCCCACAGAAACTGGCCCCGACCGAACCCTCGGCCAACACCGCGGCCGCCATCACACCGAGCCCAACCCTGCACTGCGCAGGCGCGGCCGCCATCCTTCCGCGGCACACTACGCATGCGCGACCAGGCAGACCGCAAACTGGAACCAGGGGGCGGAGAGAGGCGGTACTACGCGGGCCAGGTGACTGCCAGTGCGCATGCGCACCACCCTACCCATGCGCAGGGGTTGGGATTGGCCGTACTGCGTGTCAGGTGACCGCCAGTGCGCATGCGTGGGGGTGGGGAACATCGTTAGAGGTTTCCCCTAATCGATCAGCAAAGATTTATTTATTTATTTATAAAATATTTTACCAGGAAGTAATACATTGGGAGTTACCTCTCGTTTTCACGTATGTCCTGGGCACAGAGTAAAACAAATAATACATGGTTACAAATACAGTTACAGAAATGAGCAGGGTATATATTATATACAAGACATTGCGTGCACAGTTAAAGAAAATATATATTATGGGCGAGTGAAACAGTTACAGACCAGGTTAAGGTGTGAGACAGCCTTAGATTTGAAAGAACTTAAGCTGGTGGTGCATGTGAGAGTCTCTGGTAGGGTGTTCCAGTTTTGGGGTGTACGGAAGGAACGTCCGGATACTTTGCTGAGCCTTAGGACCATGAACAGTCTTTTGGAGTCTGATCTCAGGTGATAAGTGCTGCATGTGGTAGGGGTGAGGAGCTTGTTCAGGTAGCTGGGTAGTTTGCCCAGAAAGAATTTGAAGAAGGCAACACAGGAAAGGTGAACTTTGGGCCTAGACTCTAGTGATGACCAATCTAGTTCTTTGAGCATTTCGCAGTGATGTGTGTTGTAGTTGCATTGGAGAACAAAACGACAAATTGAATTGTAGAGGGTGTCAAGTTTGCTAAGGTGGGTTTGAGGAGCCGAGCCATATACTATGTCTCCATAGTCAATAATTGGCATTAGCATCTGCTGTGCGATACGCTTTCTAACCAGGAGACTTAGGGAGGATTTGTTCCTGTAAAGTACCAGGGTAGATCTTGCTTCCCCGGGTGCCTTTCCGTTTCAATCAATGACATTGCAGCTTCCTATTGGCTTGAGATTTAGCAGCCATTTTTATTCCCCGGGAGGGAGATTTAAACCTGTCATCTTCTCCGGATTGTATCTCGGGAATGGGGAATAAGGCTGCGGTCCCAGTCATGACTGTGACATGCGCGCCCTGCGGGGGGGGGGGAGGCGGCGCGTGCACAGCGCTAACCGCAATCTCCAGGAGAGGGAGCTTGCGACGGGATTGGGCGTGGTCGGGGATTTGCGTGGATGTGGCCATCACGTCACGTGGCTGGTTCGCCCTCATTGGGTGAACCGCCGGTGGGGGCGTGGCCACACCTCCGTCGCAAGGTTTAAACTCAATTTCATTGAGTTGTAAAAAACTTTGCAGTACTGCGCGGCTGCACCTTCAGCGGGAAGGTGACTACTGGGCCCTTCCCCATTGAGGGGCGGTGCTTACACGCACAGCGCACGCTGCGTCGTCCGCTGTGGCAGTTACTGGGACCTGGCCTTAAGGGGGTAGGAGTCAGCTCAGCGGGGTCCGCACCCTGTATAAAAATGGGCGAACGGGTATGGGGGACTGCGTATTTAAATCGTTTTTATGCAGTGAAATAGGAATCAAACCCTTAAGGCTACGCTTATAGTGCCAGCGTCAAAACAAATGCACTGCTGCTGTCGCGTGCGCTTATATTAAGCGCGACAGAGCGACGGCTTGGTCGCGATCGCTGGAAGTCATCTCAATTTGATTTTTCCAGCGACCGCAGCGTGACATCACCGTCACTATACAGTAAGCGCGGCCTAAGTGTAACTATACTCCGTCCGCCCGCGTAGCATCGCGAGTCAAACACTCGGCACTTATTATTGGTAGCTATGGTGTTATATTTGTGCAAACTTTTCAAATGTCACCCTTTTTAGTTTGGCTAAAAAGTTCACTTTGATGCGCAAGTTTGCAACGAGTTCGCTTAATATTAAACAGTCACTGTGCAGGGCTTATTCATGATTCATGCGGATTACTGTCACTTTCAAAATTCGATCAAACTTTAAAAAAATGGGGGGCATAGCTTTTCCTCCACATGGGGTGGACTTGCCCCAAAATGGTTGTCCTCTGGGGGAAGATCAAAGAAGCCTACAATTGGTCATTCCCCTGGACCCTTGATTGTTCCTTCTGAGTATGTCCAGGGTCAGAATCTGGAAAGGGAAACAGCACTCCTTCCTCCACTGGTGGTTCTGCTGCGCCGACCCAGGTGACGGTACCAGGGAAGGTTTAACCCAATCTCTGCCAGAATCTCTCCAGAAAGGCCTCCAGTCACTGGATAGTCCTCCTAACGTCTGTATGGCTCCACCCTACGCGTTTCGCTCCGTCGGGCTTCCTCATGGAGGCTCCACCAGTGGAGGAAGGAGTGCTGTTTGCCTTTCCAGATTCTGATCCTGGGTGCTCCCAACGCCTGTTTTTTGCTTTGCTTCTGAGTTTATTATCTCTTACCTTATTTGCATATAAAAGCAATATGCACCACTTTTTGTGTCTTCTCTGTATTTGCATTTGGGATTCCCTCCCCCTTGTCCCTTCTATTCATTCATCTGATCCTGAGGAACGCCATTACAAGGGTAGGAAAAAACAGGTAACAGCGGTCACTGCTACTCCAAGCAGCCAACGCATTGAAAAAATAAAAAACTTTATTGAATACAAACAGTGAACATCAGCAGCACTGCTGCTGATGTTCACTGTTTGTATTCAATAAAGTTTTTTATTTTTTCAATGCGTTGGCTGGTTGGAGTAGCTGTGACCGCTGTTACCTGTTTTTTCCTCTCCTAACGTCACTTCCGGCTGGAGCACGCCGACACCGCGAGCAGCCGGGACTGAAGCTGCTCACACATCAGCGTTACAGGCAGACTGATACATATTCCGTGAGTACTGACCAGCTGAATTGCGACATCGTTGGACACAGGGTGGAGGTGAGGCCGACGGACACCGGATACATTGACTTACCTTGTGGCACCTTTCTGTACTTCTACCGGAGTATACCTCCTAGCCCACCACCCTGTTTTAGTACGGATAAGCTTATATAGCTTTTATATCATTATCCTTAGAAGAGTGGTGTCTTTCTTCATGACTTACGGACTGGTATAAATCACAGCCCGGGTAGTAGCCTCTGCATACCTAGGGGGTCATCCCCCATATTCGCCATTACAATGGTGTCCGGATTCTACATAGAGTTGGTCACTCCTAATAACCACACTGCTTCAAACACTCACGTACCATGTGAGTGCTTTTCTATGTAGCCCCCTTTCCCTAAGCCTAAGGGAACTACACGGGTAACTATGCGTGCTGCTGTACCTATTTGCTCACAGGAGGCCTACGCCTCCACCTCTGGGAGCCTGGGGTGAGCTCTTTCTCCTTGCAGTGCAGCACCTCCACGTATGAGGGATCCCAGCGTTGGGGGGATAACCCCCTCACAGGAACCGATATACAGTAATAAATAATACACCACACAATGTATGTAACAGGTTTACTGTATACACATACAAACACACACAATAACGGTAATAACTGTATACACAGTATACACCCAATGACATGTGGTGGTTCCCCCAAAGTACTGAGGGTGCTGTGGCACCAATACCCCTGGCGTCCTGTCCCAGCAATTCCCACCCAAGTGTGAGGTAGCGCTAGCCCCTGTGGATGTAGGTGCATGTTGGGTACCTGCCTGGGTACTCCAGTACCCAGGTGCTACCTGGCATAGAGTTGGAGAGGGTCCCATGCAGTGGGGCCCCTAACACAAATCCCCTGTCTCCTAAGGGTCCTGATCCGCCTTGTGGGCTGAGCTGCAGCCAGAGGTCTCACACAATGTCTCAGGGTCCTGTGACCTTGTCCCAGGCCGCAGGGCACCGCGTCCTGTGACCTTGTCCCAGGCCGTCCGGTCACCGGTGCATACATAACAATAAGGGGAAGAGTCACTATCTGGAGCCTTCCCTGCAACACTCCACTACTGGGGTCTCAGGGCCTAGGGGCAAGGCCTAGCCCAGGAAACACTGCTCCCTGGACACTACCTTCTCCTTTGGCTCCTCCGCCCAGACTGACTCACTGGCGCGGAGGATATCCTATTGCTCGCATCCCATTGGCTGGTAGTCCCATGTGCTGCAGTCCCTCCCTCTAGGGATTCTGGGACTTGTAGTCCCGTGTCTGCGTAGCCTTCCTGCACATCGCGCATGCTCGATTACCAAAATGGCCGCCCCATGAAATGGTAATGGTATGAAAAGTTCTAACGAAGTTTTCCCAGGTTTAACAAACTATGAAAATTTGCTCTGAACTGCGGCAGAAGCGAATCGCCAGGTTCACGGATCTCTCTATAAGTGAGGGCTGTTTGTCATAGAAATATATTGCTATGGATGACGTCTTTATTCTACGGGTAGAGATTCTGGTTTTCCGGGTTTATTTTTCGTGTGAAATCGGTGTTGAATTATTTCCCTGGTTTTTGTTTAATTTTATTTGTAAAATCTGTTTATCAATGTTAACAATGGGGGGGAAAAAATGACGTTTGAATTCAGTGTTTATCTAGGCACGTTTTTTTAAAAAATTCCCCATACTTTGAGTTTCCCTTATATCCTATCTGTGGTCGATTTACTCATTCTATTAAGAAATTATGCTTGATTTCCATTTTCTTATTGGTTTTAACTGGAAGTGCAGAATGATCAGTCGGCGCTGTTTTTTTGGCTAAAAGCAGAATCCCTATGTAATGGCTAAAATGATCCCAAAGGGAGAAACGCAGGGATTCACTTTCTGTTTTCCAAATGGCTAAAATGATACCATTCTTTCCATTTATATTAATAACCACTTTATTTATATGGCGCTTTTGTTCCAATGGGACTCAAAGCTTCAGTTCCAAAAAGGAAAAAAAACAAACATTTAAGGTTACAAACAAAACCAAACACAAACACAGGATGGGCCGGTGCTGTAGTTATTAAATGCCAGACAGGTTGTGGGTCATTAATTAAATGCCAGGGTAAGTAGGCAGGTCTTGTGCCTGTTTCTATATATTTCCAAAGAAGGGGCATCTCGGACTGTACGAGGCAAGTTACAAAACGCTGTTATTAGGTTTTGAAAAACAACAGGGAATTACGAAATGCTTGACGTTATTGAAGAGATTATACGTCACTATAAGCTCCTTTCGTGCGTGGTCTTTTGTATGTTTATTTACTTATTTAAGGAAGCTCATTTTCCCTTAGTTGTATTTTTATATACATGAAAAAAATAAAGTCACATACACTTACCTGAACCGGAGTGTAATGTAACACAAATGAAGGTGTTGCAGATGGCTGCTTCAACAATGACTTGAAATAGAAATAGGTTCTCAATTTAATGTGTAGTGTAGGACCCTCCGGCTAATTATGTGCTCTAAAATGTATAAATTCCTGCATTGTAACAGCTGTACTGTAAAAGTTCGTGTTGATAATAAATAAAAATGCATGTGTAAAATCTAATAATGCATATGCGGACCCTCCACTCATTTCTGCAGCATGAACTCTCTGCTCAGATCCCCATTACTCCCCAAGGAAAATCAACACGTTCCCCTACAAATAGCCCGTGCCAATAAAACAGACAACACAGAAAACTGACAACATTTTATTATAAACCAAATCTCTTATAACAGACAGATATAAGTTCAAACCTTTCTTAAGACATACCCCCCAAAAAAAATGCCGTATGATGCAAAGAATAGTTTGCATTGACAAATGTTCCTCTTGTAACGCTCTACATCAGCGTCCTGATTGAAACCAGACTGGGTGCGTCTCCTTACGATGACCGCCCGCTGCCACATTATTGCGCTTTGCTTTGACATTGAAAGCTGCAGAGACGCAGCATTTCCCTTTAACAGAATCTGCCTTTTTTTTTTTAAATACACCCATTGTACACTTACTTTAATATTGCGTAAAGGAGGTGGGCACTTCTGACTTGAAACCCTTGTTTTACACAATGAGTGCTGAGGCTGATCTAAAGACATGTCTGCAATCTCGTTAACCTGCATATTACAGGTCTCTGCCCCCACAAGCACCTGTTCAGGTGTGTAACCTAACGGATGTTAACCAAACATCCGCAGCAAGACAGATCCCATGATCCCGAGATGGGGGTTAACACAGCTTTTGATTTAAACAAAAAGTCTCTGATTTAAATATAAGATTCCACATGATAAATGCCGCGTGGATTGGGGGGGGGGGGGGGGGGGCGGGGGGTGTTCAGTCTTGCGCTACCAAGGAAAAGAGCATCAAAATAACAAAGGGGATAGAGTAGGAGTGGGCAACTGCAGTCCTCAAAAGCCACCAACAGGTCAGGCCTTCAGGATATTCCAGCTTCAGCACAGGTGGCTCAAATCAAAGACTGAAGCAGGGATATCCTGAAAACCTGAGCTTTTGGTAGCTATTGAGGACTGGAGTTGCCCAACGCTTGGGTTAGAGACATTCAATGGGAAAGAGTTTGCTAGCCAGTTGTGCCAGGGTCGTTGGCTACTTATCCATATAGGGAACATATGCGCAAACGTGGCAATAAATAAGAATTGCACACGACCACAGTGCAGTGAAAGAGTTAATGCAGACACAAAGGGGAACACCCAACAGTGTTGAACAGTTTATTTTAAAATATAAAGTAAATAACGTTTAATGCCGTGGATTAAAACCAGGTTACCTAGTGTTAAAAAACAAGATGTCACCCAGCGAGACAGATTGGACGCGCCTGGCCTGTTCCCAGCGCAAAGGGATTGGGAAAGCATTGCTAAGATTCAGACTTAGAGTACAGATATCAATGAGACAAAATCGGCAGTTAAATGACTTTTTACTGGTCCTAAAACTGTCTTAACTCTTTCACTGCTGTTGGGATGAGCAATACATTGCACTGTGGGTGCAATTTACTTTATATAATTTATAAAAAATAAAAAAACAGCGCTGAGCCATTTTACAACTAGGTTCTCTCTACACGGCTAGGACGCTGATCCCATAAACCCCAAATCATGGATCACCTCTAAAGACCAACACCTTGTATGACGACCTCAAACATCCTATGCGAGGCGCGGGGAGGATTTATTCCCACAAAGGGAGTCAAGGATGTCGCAATTAGCGCCAAACAGCGAGATATCCTTAGCACGAATAGGGAAGCAGAGCTAATCAAGATTGGCTAATCATGGCCATTATTAGGCGCTTATACAAAATCTGCCCAAATATTTATTGCAGCGGCTCTAATTAATGCTACTTATTTGAGCTAATTTCGCAAAGGTTTTCCGTCTCTCGGTAGCTGGCGAAACCCCTTACAGCGGTGCGCGGGCTCCCGCCACCCAGTCACGGCGTTCCTCTCAGCGCATCACTAGATTAAACTCTCCATTTATAGCAAAGAGAGGTTTAACAGGACTAGCCCCAGAGCTCTCTCCCCGAGTGGCGTAGGGGAGTTTAACGCATAAATCAAATTGTACAATAAAACTGTACAAGAAAGAACGGCAAAAATAACACATTAGTCTTTTATGGGCTTTTAATATAACGGGGACCTTACCTATCATATATCCAGCAAAATAAAAAATATTGTGACCATGTACTCGGTGTTCATATAAAGGTACTTTCAAGCTCTATCGAGAAGGCTTTGTACAGAACGGTGCCTTTACCAACTTAACTCCGATTCTCGTATCACTTTCCCAGGATAAATGGTCCTTTTATGTCTATTTCACAGTAAAAACGATACAAAAAGTTTTCCACTTCAGCTCTCAAAGAAACGGGGGTTTGAGGAGCTGCAGCCCGTGCGTAGACGCCGCGTCTTGGTCTTCCCGCAATTGGTAAAAAGTCAAAGTGAAAAGCAAAAAGGGAACGGAAACACAAACAGCCCCAGGAGGGCGGCGGGCTCAGCCCACCGTGACAAATCTGCTGCCTTTGACGAGAGGCTGGGACAATCTCTGCTCCTTCAGGATCTTGAAGCGTTCGTTCAACGTGATTCCGGTCTAAATAGATTTAAAAAAAACAGTTTCACACGTGGGAAGATGTCAGGGAACGTACACAAATGAGAAGCACCCCGTGGGATAAATTGGGGTTACCATAAGTCCGTATTCAAAAGAGACACCAGAAGTTGACCGTGAATCGTTCATACAGGCGCGGTCGGCGTTCCTGGACGTTTTTAGTTATTTAAAAAGTTCCTCCCGGACGGCGATCTTCAATCAAAAAGCCCGGGAAAATACAGCTATATGGGAACCCCAACTAAATCACACTACACAAACAAGGAGATACAACATCCTACAGGTATCAAAATATGCAAACATCACAATCCCAATTCAAATAATAGGATCGAACGTGGCATAAGGTTATTTATCTGTAATACGGGGCAGCCTGGGGGACAGGGAAACGTCGGCAGAATAAGTGGCCATATTTACCTGTTTTGCCACGCTGTTTATGTCAAACTCGAGAGGAACTCCTTTGGGGATTTTGGGTTCTGAGCCCTCCTTGTTCGTTAGGAAGGGGAGTGGGGGACGAGGCAGTCTGGGTCCCAAAGAGCTATGGACAAGAAGCAGTAAAAGTGAGGAGGAGGAAGGCTCTCTCCAAAGGAAACAAAAACGGGAGTTTGTACTGCCCACGTTACACATGCCAAAAGAAAGTCACAACGGCATTCGTCATGACTTCCTATTGGGCCACGTGACGTAGGGGACGTGAGGGACCTGTCTCCCTCCTGCCTTTTGCATCTAAACTCCTTGAACGTCTTGTATTCTCTCGCTTGCTCCATTTTCTCAACACCTATTTTCTCCTAGACCCTCTACAATCTGGCTTCCGCACTGCTCACTCCACGGAAACAGCCCTCACTAAAATAACTGACGACCTCCACGCTGCCAAAGACAGAGGTCATTACACTCTGCTCATATTACTCGACCTCTCTGCAGCATTTGACACCGTGGACCACCCTCTTCTCCTTCACATTCTCCATACTCTTGGTATTCGGAACAAAGCTCTATCCTGGATCTCATCCTACCTCTCCCATCGTACTTTCAGTGTCTCTTCTGCTAACACCTCCTCCTCCTCTATTGATCTCTCTGTGGGGGTACCCCAGGGCTCTGTCCTGGGACCTCTTCTCTTTTCTCTGTACACACTCTCTCTAGGTGACCTAATAACATCTTTTGGGTTTAATTATCACCTCTATGCTGACGACACACAAATATACTTTTCAACACCTGACCTTACACCTGCTGTACAAACCAAAGTTTCTGAATGTCTCTCTGCTATATCATCCTGGATGGCCCTCCGACGCCTTAAACTCAACATGGCTAAAACAGAGCTCCTCATACTTCCTCCCAAACCTGGCCCTACTACCTCCTTCCACATTACTGTTGGAACTACGATCATTCACCCAGTAGCCCAAGCACGCTGCCTAGGGGTCACACTCGACTCCTCTCTCACATTCGCCCCTCACATTCAAAACATTTCTAAAACCTGTCGCTTTTTCCTCCGCAATATAACAAAGATACGCCCTTTCCTCTGTTGCTCGACTGCTAAAACTCTGACTCAGGCCCTCATTCTCTCCCGTCTTGATTACTGTAACCTCCTGCTGTCCGGCCTTCCTGCCTCTCACCCGTCTCCCCTACAATCTATCCTAAACGCTGCTACCAGAATCACTCTACTCTTTCCGAGATCTGTCTCAGCATCTCCCCTCATGAAATCCCTCTCCTGGCTTCCAATCAAATCCCGCATCTCACACTCCATTCTTCTCCTCACTTTTAAAGCTTTACACTCTTCTTCCCCTCCTTACATCTCAGCCCTAATTTCTCGCTATGCACCATCCCGACTCTTGCGTTCTTCTCAAGGATGTCTTCTTTCTACCCCCTTTGTATCTAAAGCCCTCTCCCGCCTTAAACCTTTTTCACTGACTGCCCCACACCTCTGGAATACCCTTCCCCTCAGTACCCGACTAACACACACTCTATCCACCTTTAAGACCCACCTTAAGACCCACTTGCTTAAAGAAGCATATGAATAGCACTGTGGATATTCTGAACACATGATACATAAAGCTTGGCCCCCTGCAGACACACTTACCAGAACTCCCTCCTACTGTCTCTGTACGTTCTCCCTACCTACCAATTAGACTGTAAGCTCCTCGGGGCAGGGACTCCTCTTCCTTAATGTCTAAAGCACTTATTCCCATGATCTGTTATTTATTTGATTACCACGTGTATTACTGCTGTGAAGCGCTATGTACATTAATGGCGCTATATAAATAAAGACATACAATATAATTAATCAGAACAATGGCGACACCTTCCCTTCTCGGGTTGCATCTCAGGAGTTGGGGGTCCCTGGAACCACAATTAACAGTTCTGCTCTGGGGACCCTCTGTCCTGGGATAGGGGGGGGGGTGACCCAGTTCCTTTAAGAGCCCCCTCTTTGCAGGGGTCAATTCCAGTTGTGTGTTCTAAAACCAATCACAAGATGTGCTACCATATAAAACAAAGCGAGAACCCGCTCCTGTACCTGGGCAATGTTATGGCAGAAGGATTATCGATGGAGACGGTCAGGTTTCCGACGCTGGTCATAGACGTCCTCCACCTAAAAACACGAAAGGGAACAAACAAGTCGCCTGTCCAGGTTATACAAGGTCATGAAAAACCGGACACGGACACACGTCATTTCAATTACAACAGGACTTTCATTTAGATAGATATATATTTCCAATTTTAGAAGAAACCAAATCCAAGTTCAGCATTAAATACAGGCCTAGTGATGGTGCATGCAGTGAATGACTGGGTCAACAGATTGGTCAGCCTGTTTTTAAAGGTAGGGGTTGGGGCCTCTAAGACCATACTATGCCAAGATTTCCAGAGAGCAGGAGCAGCACAGCTAACGGCTCAGACCCCCACGGAAGTCAGGTTCTGGGAACTGTTACAGACCTTCCTTTGCAGAACAAGGTGAGAGTTTGGGAGTATAGGTAACCAGGAGATAGATATCCATCTATCTATATATGACCCAGATTGTGTAGGACTTTGACTGTCAATAAGACAACCTTGAAATGTATTCACCAGCTCACAGGAAACCAGAGCAGGTGTCCTGTGACAGGAACGAGTTTGGTTAGTTCACAACCTGGCAGCAGCACTGGCAGATAGTCGTGAGAACGCTCTCCCAACTGAAGTGGCCTCCGATGGCAGAAAGTGTTCTATGCAGCAGGGTACTTACGGGTGATTTCTGTTGAGCTCTGGAAAGTCTAGATGTTGCTCCCTTTCCAGCTCCCTTTCCAACAAGGTCTGAACCTGTAGGGACATCACAAATCAAGGAGTCTGACGAGAGCACAAAACGGGTGCCAGTGCGTTTACAAAATATCAACTGCGTCGAAAACAGCAATATGAGCACAAAATAAACAACCCCCCCTTCCCCCGTATGTGTGCGTGTGTAAAAGATATACTAATATTTTGTAAAATCACTGTTGATTCAGGTGTTGTAGATGGTGCACGCAGGAGACAGCCATCTCTGATTTGTCATGTAATTTAAGACACTAAAGGATGATTAAACTTCATATGTGCGTCCATGCAATAGTGCCTCAATCAGCACTACTGCAGTTTAATACATAACCCACTATAAGTAGCAGGGAGGCTGCATGGCGCAGAGATTGAATACCAAGTCTGCAGGTCCCAGTTCTTGTAGAACAGCCCAAAGTCACCCTCTCCCTCTGTGTCAGAGTACAAGAGGCGCCAAAGACAAAAATTTTTTTTTTTTTTTTAAATCGGGCCATTTCAGATTCAGAGCGGTTAGCAATACATCTCAATGCGCTTCAGATTCGGATATATCCGAGTGTTGTAAATGACATAATACATTAAAGATGGCTGCCACCTAGGCGTATCGCCGGGTCACTTTTTGGGCGGGCTGTTTCCTGAAAGATGTAACCTCCTGCAAGGATCTCATTACACAAAGTTCCCCCAAGTTCTTGTTTTCTCCACATTTACAGTAACATGCCATGGTCTGTACGGAGGGGTCCGTGCTAAACAAATGCTCAGTTAGGGGTCTCCGCGCTCACTCACGCCGTTTACCTTCAGGCCCCGCCTGAGAAGGAATGTGGCTTGTCGGGTTTCTCTCTGCTGGTTCATTCTGAATCCACTTCTAGAAGCATTTGCTTGGACATAGTTACTGTAACAAACAAAATAACGTACATTCAGTAACACGGGGACTTGTGTGTGTGTGTCAGGAAACACTAATGTTTCTCTGAAGTCAGACGAACGTCTCTTAACCCCTTCCCCGCCAGCGTGGTTGGCCTCTCAGCTTTGAAAGCTGAAAAGATACACACGGCCTGGCAAGGCATTACAGGCTTCTAACGTCGTGAAAGGAGTTTGACTTTCCAGTTAAAGAATCTCACCTCCTAAAGTAATATCTCTGCAGGGGCGGTACAGATTTTCTCCCAAAATCTGGAAGCCTGGGAAGGTTCATCCTCTTCCTGAATCCTGCTTGCTGGCGCGGCGAGTTCTTATAAAGATGGACAAAACGGACATTAAATGCACAGAACACTCGGCTTTGACACATGGCAATGTTATTTTGTCTGTTTATGTGGGAAGTGACACATCCAAGCAGGCTATTCATGGAGCTCCTTATACGTACATTATTAGTCAGGAAGATTAAAAGCCACCTCAGAGCTGGCAGAAATGGATGCTAAGAAATGACAACGGACAGAGATACAGATTTTGATGCATCACATCAGCAAATCTCCAGATTGTTGGACATGAGCAGACACAGAAACATAACTGTTCATCACAAAAGGTAAACAAGGCCTGTAAGAGGCAGCATGGCAGCTCACCATACACTATACCGAACCTGCTTCCATAACAAACCAGCTCGGGGGGGGAGGGGGAAACACAGCTTGGCGTCCCAATCGGGTGCTAGGGTTGGTTACACAAGTATGTTTTAAGATTTGGGTTTACGAGAGTATGGAACACTGGAACAAAGAGAAAAGCCCAGAACTCACAGTAAAAAACGGGTTTTAAGGAGTTAAACTGCAATCATTACTCACTCTGGAGACAAATGTAGTTATCATTAGTAAAGACACAATGAACTTTGTTGGTGAATTGGGAAGTTCAGCTATTTCAATACTTTTTGTACAGAATAAAAGTCACTTGGGAATTGCTGGTTTTATGTTATTTCAGGAATCCACCCGGGGGATTTTTCCTTTTAATGTTGGTTGCGTCTCAGGCTTTACTGAAAGAAACTTCTTGTAACTGTGGGAAAAACATGAAGTGGTGTGTTTCTGTCTCCACAGCATTGCAACGTGTATTATTCTTCCGTCTACAGCAGGGATGGACAACTTCAAAGGCTACCACCAGGCCAGGTCTTCAGGAGATCCCAGATTCAGCACAGGTGGCTCGGTAGTAGACTGCACCAACACCTGTGCTGAAGCAGGGATATCCTAAAAACCCTTCCTGTTGGTGGCTCTTGAGGACTGGAGTTGGCCATGTTTGGTCTGCAGAGAACAGCAGAGGCTTTCAGCAAGTATTAAAGTGCTGCCATCTTACCCACTCACTGAGGGGAGGGCGGTTCAAGGGGCTGATACCCTTCCAAGACGCTCCCATCTTCCACGCTGCGAGGCCTGTTTTAACCCCATATGGACGTCTCTTCATTCCCATTGTTCTGATGTTCCCTCCAGCACCTTTAACGAACAGAACGAAAATATATTCCAACTTCTGCAGGCTTAGGAGGACAAACGGCTTTAAAAATCATAATTCATTGTCCACTTCAGTTGTGGGCTCATTTTGCCTCCATACATGTAACATGCAGCCAGCGATAAACATGTGCCCCGGGTATCACAAAGAAGATTTACACAAAATGAGATATCGGAAACAGACAGACAGAACAAATAAACCCAGATCCGGAGCGGCAGAACCGGGACATTTTATCGGAGGATTGCTCTGCCTGGATCATGGAATACTGCAATATCAGACTTTTTCGGGGGGACAGAGTCCCAACAAGACATTCTATATAGTACAAGTAGAAATGTACGTGCAAACGAGAATATACACAATGAAAAAACATTTTTTTTAAACGACTGGAAAGTGCTATAAATGTCAGGAACAATATCAACATACTAAGGCACTAGCTTGCACACCTGGGAGAAGTTATCACATACTCCATACTGATCATGAAACGAGTAGGAACGGGCCTGGAATATCAACTAGGGGACTGGTCTAAATGCCTGGCCCACAATATTTCTTTATTAAAGATGAATTAATTTATTGTAGTTTACACGATTTCTGCTTTGCTTGGGGTCTGGGTTTCTTTTCCCTGCTGCCATGTGCCAGTGTTTCTGCCACTAACTCAGACTATGAGGCTGTTTAGCCCGGTTTATTGAATTCCTCCTGAATAGGATGCATTAGGAGTAGGAATCAGACTTCAGATTGGGACAAAACTCTTACCATGCCTCTTCTAAACAGAGGAGCAACCATCAGCAGCACCTTCTACTGGCAGAAAGCTAAAAGTGCGACCAAGCCAAAGCAAGTCCTTACAGAGTAGCATTTAGGGGCGGGAAATCAGAGAGTATGAAATGCAGTATTGTGACCACTGTACTTGTCCAAGGCCCAAGGACACATGCCCTCCAACTTAATATCGGTTAAGTGCGCAGAACCATCACTTAAGACAAGGGCTCTCAACTCCAGTCCTCAAGAGCTAGCAGCAGGTCTTCAGCACAGGTGGCTCAGTCTTCGACTGCACCACTTATGCTGAAGCAGGGATATCCTGAAAACCTGACCTGGTGGGTGAAAATGTCTTGAGAACCTCTGACTTAGGAAGCGTCGAAGGAAGAACGCGCTAGCTTCCGCGCTCCTCTGGAGTCACGCTGCAAATACAAACTTGTTTGTATTGCGAAGCGCCGCTCTCCCTGTAGTGCATGTGCACGCGCTAGTACTATGCACTGGCGTCCTAGTGTTTGTTCCAGCGCGAGCTACGTAGCTAGCCCCATAGCCTGCACTATGGACACGGCCGTAAGATGACAAGAACACAAGAACACAAGAACACAAGAACACTTTGTTCTTGATATTTAACATGAGCTCTTTAATACACACTTAAGAAACTAAGCAGCCCAATCAGTATTCACACAGTTGTACTACACCCTGACAACCAAGTTCCACAAGCAGAAGGTTACAGCAGAGCAACCACCACAGAGCACTGTGTGGGACGTCACGGCTGTGAGATCAGTTGCAGGACATACAAAGCGATGACGCTGAGCACGTACAAACACAGAGGTTCTGCTTATGAAATACCTGGATGCCGCTGAAATCCCCACCCACCCCAGCCGCTCCGGAATTGCTGGAATGGATTGCTCTGCGATCTCCCATTGAACAGCTCTTTATTTTGCTCCTGCTTGTTCAATTTGATGATGTCATCTGCAAAGAGAACAAGACTCATTACAACACTCAGCAGGAAAGTGCACGGGTAATAAAATGCACATCAAACACAGGGTCACACCCACACAAGCTGCAATGCATAGCAAGGCACTGCACTATAAGGGTTAATCAGCCATCATTTCCCACCCAAACAGAAGCCAGAGCGGACTAAACATTTGGCACAAAATGAAACAAGCTGAAACGTCGTGAAATATGAGAAACATTGAACAAGCGCAATCCCCGGGAATTTGTCAGGGACACAGATTGCCGGAACACAGATTGCCGGAACACATCTCTTTATAGCTTCTCCCCCCCCCCATATCTCAATTGCTCCAACCTCCTTATATTCCCCATACTGTACCTCCCCATCATCTCTTTATAGCCCCCGCATATCTCCATATACTCTATCCCCCCCCGCCACACACACAATTGCTCACACCTTCTTATACTCCTCATACCTCTGTTACCCCCCAATACTTAAGGCCGCGTTTATAGTGCCGGCGACGTCACCCATCGCCATTGGTGAAAGTTGCACTTAGGTTTGGAGCGACGTCGCTGGTGACAAGGCCAGTGATGTCACGAAGGGGGCGAGCAGAGTGCAGTTGGCGCTCTGTGATTGGTGTAGAGACGGCCACGTGGCGACTGTCTCTCCCAAAATCAAATTTCAATGGCTTCAAACATTTTTGCAGCTCGGTCGCGCTTACTATAAGCGTAGCCTATACTCTGTCCGTTCCCAATTGCCCACACCTTCTTATACTTCCCATACCTCCTTATGCACCCCCCCCCCCCAATTTCCCACACCCTTATACTCCATCAGACCTCCTTATGCAACTGCCCACACCTTATGCATCCCCCCATTGCTCACATCTCCTTATGCACCCCCCTCCAATTGCACCCCCCCCCTCCAATTTCCCCCGACCCTGTATACACCCCCCTCCAATTTCCCCCGGCCCTGTATACACCCCCTCCTCCCTTCCCCCGGCCCTGAATACACCCCCTACTCCCTTCACCCGGCCCTGTATACACCCCCTCCTCCCTTCCCCCGGCCCTGTACACACCCCCTCCTCCCTTCCCCCTGCCCTGTATACACCCCCTCCTCCCGGCCCTGTATACACCCCCTCCTCCCTTCCCCGGCCCTGTATACACCCCCTCCTCCCTTTCCCCGGCCCTGTATACACCCCCTCCACCCTTTCCCCGGCCCTGTATACACCCCCTCCACCCTTTCCCCGGCCCTGTATACACCCCCTCCACCCTTTCCCCGGCCCTGTATACACCCCCTCCACCCGGCCCTGTATACACCCCCTCCTCCCGGCCCTGTATACACCCCCTCCTCCCGGCCCTGTATACACCCCCTCCTCCCGGCCCTGTATACACCCCCTCCTCCCGGCCCTGTATACACCCCCTCCTCCCGGCCCTGTATACACCCCCTCCTCCCGGCCCTGTATACACCCCCTCCTCCCGGCCCTGTATACACCCCCTCCTCCCGGCCCTGTATACACCCCCTCCTCCCGGCCCTGTATACACCCCCTCCTCCCGGCCCTGTATACACCCCCTCCTCCCGGCCCTGTATACACCCCCTCCTCCCGGCCCTGTATACACCCCCTCCTCCCGGCCCTGTATACACCCCCTCCTCCCGGCCCTGTATACACCCCCTCCTCCCGGCCCTGTATACACCCCCTCCTCCCGGCCCTGTATACACCCCCTCCTCCCGGCCCTGTATACACCCCCTCCTCCCGGTCCTGTATACACCCCCTCCTCCCTTCCCCCGGCCCTGTATACACCCCCTCCTCCCGGCCTTGTATACACCCCCTCCTCCCTTTCCCCGGCCCTGTATACACCCCCTCTTCCTTTCCCCGGCCCTGTATACACCCCCTCCTCCCTTCCCCCGGCCCTGTATACACCCCCTCCTCCCGGCCCTGTATACACCCCCTCCTCCCGGCCCTGTATACACCCCCTCCTCCCTTCCCCCGGCCCTGTATACACCCCCTCCTCCCTTCCCCCGGCCCTCTATACACCCCCTCCTCCCTTCCCCTGGCCCTCTATACACCCCCTCCTCCCGGCCCTGTATACACCCCCTCCTCCCGGCCCTGTATACACCCCCTCCTCCCTTCCCCCGGCCCTGTATACACCATCTCCACCCGTCCCTGTATACACCCCCTCCTCCCTTCCCCGTATACACCCCCTCCTCCCTTCCACCGGCCCTGTATACACCCCCTCCTCCCTTCCCCCGGCCCTGTATACACCCCCTCCTCCCTTCCCCCGGCCCTCTATACACCCCCTCCTCCCTTCCCCCTGCCCTCTATGTACCCCCTCCTCCCTTCCCCCGGCCCTGTATACACCCCCTCCTCCCTTCCGCCGGCCCTGTATACACCCCCTCCTCCCTTCCCCCAGCCGTGTATACACCCCCCTCCCCCGGCCCTGTCTACACCCCCTCCCTGTATACACCCCCTCCTCCCTTCCCCCGGCCCTGTATACACCCCCTCCTCCCGGCCTTGTATACACCCCCTCCTCCCTTTCCCCGGCCCTGTATACACCCCCTCTTCCTTTCCCCGGCCCTGTATACACCCCCTCCTCCCTTCCCCCGGCCCTGTATACACCCCCTCCTCCCGGCCCTGTATACACCCCCTCCTCCCGGCCCTGTATACACCCCCTCCTCCCTTCCCCCGGCCCTGTATACACCCCCTCCTCCCTTCCCCCGGCCCTCTATACACCCCCTCCTCCCTTCCCCCGGCCCTCTATACACCCCCTCCTCCCGGCCCTGTATACACCCCCTCCTCCCGGCCCTGTATACACCCCCTCCTCCCTTCCCCCGGCCCTGTATACACCATCTCCACCCGTCCCTGTATACACCCCCTCCTCCCTTCCCCGTATACACCCCCTCCTCCCTTCCACCGGCCCTGTATACACCCCCTCCTCCCTTCCCCCGGCCCTGTATACACCCCCTCCTCCCTTCCCCCGGCCCTCTATACACCCCCTCCTCCCTTCCCCCTGCCCTCTATGTACCCCCTCCTCCCTTCCCCCGGCCCTGTATACACCCCCTCCTCCCTTCCGCCGGCCCTGTATACACCCCCTCCTCCCTTCCCCCAGCCGTGTATACACCCCCCCTCCCCCGGCCCTGTCTACACCCCCCTCCCTGTATACACCCCCTCCTCCCTTCCCCCGGCCCTATATACACCCCCTCCTCCCTTCCCCCCGGCCCTGTATACACCCCCTCCCCCGGCCCTGTATACACCCGCTCCTCCCTTCCCCCGGCCCTGTATACACCCCCTCCTCCCTTCCCTGTATACACCCCCTCCTCCCTTCCCCCGGCCCTGTATACACCCCCTCCTCCCTTCCCCCGGCCCTGTATACACCCCTCCCCCCGGCCCTGTATACACCCCTCCCCCCGGCCCTGTATACACCCCCCTCCCCCGGCCCTGTATACACCCCCTCCTCCCTTACCTGTATACACCCCCTCCCCCCTTCCCTGTATACACCCCCTCCCCCCTTCCCTGTATACACCCCCTCCCCCCGGCCCTGTATACACCCCCTCCCCCCGGCCCTGTATACACCCCCTCCCCCCCGGCCCTGTATACACCCCCTCCCCCCGGCCCTGTATACACCCCCCTCCTCCCTGCCCTGTATACACCCCCTCCTCCCTTCCCCCGGCCCTGTATACACCCCCTCCCCCCGGCCCTGTATACACCCCCTCCTCCCTTCCCCCGGCCCTGTATACACCCCCTCCTCCCTTCCCCCGGCCCTGTATACACCCCCTCCTCCCTTCCCCCGGCCCTGTATACACCCCCCTCCTCCCTTCCCCCGGCCTCTCACCCAGGGACATGTCGATCTTATCCATGTGCTCGGAGGTGCTGGTTCTGTGCGGCACCATCGCGGCCTCCGCCTGTCCCCCGGACCTCCTCCCAGGTCCCTCACCGTACCGCTCTTCGCTGCCCGGTCCCGGTCACTCCGCAGCTACCGCGCTCGCCTCACACTCCCCGCCGGCCCGTAACTAGGCCCAGTTCCGCTGTCCGGCGCCCCGTCTACGTCACAATGCGTCGTGCGTCGGGAGGTGGAAGGACGCGGCGGACATCTTTGAGGAGGCAAGCAGGTGTGCGTCAGCGCTGGGCCTTCCAGGGGGCGGGTCCGGGCCGGCCATGTGTCTCTGTGCTGTGCGGCCGGCAGGGGGCGGGTCCGATAGGCCGCCCCTGTGTCTGCTGTGCGGCCGGCAGGGGGCGGGTCCGAGAGGCCGCCCCTGTGTCTCTGCTGTGCGGCCGGCAGGGGGCGGGTCCGAGAGGCCGCCCCTGTATCTCTGCTGTGCGGCCGGCAGGGGGCGGGTCCGATAGGCCGCCCCTGTGTCTGCTGTGCGGCCGGCAGGGGGCGGGTCCGATAGGCCGCCCCTGTGTCTGCTGTGCGGCCGGCAGGGGGCGGGTCCGATAGGCCGCCCCTGTGTCTGCTGTGCGGCCGGCAGGGGGCGGGTCCGAGAGGCCGCCCCTGTGTCTCTGCTGTGCGGCCGGCAGGGGGCGGGTCCGAGAGGCCGCCCCTGTGTCTCTGCTGTGGGTCCGAGAGGCCGCCCCTGTGTCTCTGCTGTGCGGCCGGCAGGGGGCGGGTCCGCGAGGCCGCCCCTGTGTCTCTGCTGTGCGGCCGGCAGGGGGCGGGTCCGGGAAGCCGCCCCTGTGTCTCTGCTGTGCGGCCGGCAGGGGGCGGGTCCGAGAGGCCGCCCCTGTGTCTCTGTGCTGTGCGGCCGGCAGGGGGCGGGTCCGAGAGGCCGCCCCTGTGTCTCTGCTGTGCGGCCGGCAGGGGGCGGGTCCGGGAAGCCGCCCCTGTGTCTCTGCTGTGCGGCCGGCAGGGGGCGGGTCCGAGAGGCCGCCCCTGTGTCTCTGCTGTGGGTCCGAGAGGCCGCCCCTGTGTCTCTGCTGTGCGGCCGGCAGGGGGCGGGTCCGAGAGGCCGCCCCTGTGTCTCTGTTGTGGGTCCAAGAGGCCGCCCCTGTGTCTCTGCTGTGCGGCCGGCAGGGGGCGGGTCCGTGAGGCCGCCCCTGTGTCTCTGCTGTGCGGCCGGCAGGGGGCGGGTCCGAGAGGCCGCCCCTGTGTCTCTGCTGTGCGGCCGGCAGGGGGCGGGTCCGAGAGGCCGCCCCTGTGTCTCTGCTGTGCGGCCGGCAGGGGGCGGGTCCGAGAGGCCGCCCCTGTGTCTCTGCTGTGCGGCCGGCAGGGGGCGGGTCCGAGAGGCCGCCCCTGTGTCTCTGCTGTGGGTCCGAGAGGCCGCCCCTGTGTCTCTGCGGTGCGGCCGGCAGGGGGCGGGTCCGATAGGCCGCCCCTGTGTCTGCTGTGCGGCCGGCAGGGGGCGGGTCCGTGAGGCCGCCCCTGTGTCTGCTGTGCGGCCGGCAGGGGGCGGGTCCGTGAGGCCGCCCCTGTGTCTCTGCTGTGCGGCCGGCAGGGGGCGGGTCCGTGAGGCCACCCCAGCCTCTGTGTGTCTCAGTAATGTGCTGTGCGGTGTATCTAGACCTCAGTATGCACAAACACACACACACTGACCTCCTTGGGGACACACACTGACCTCCCTGGGGACACACACTGACCTGCTCGGGGGACACACTGACCTCCCCGGGGACACACACACTGACCTCCCTGGGGACACACTGACCTCCCGGGGAAACACACTGACCTCCCGGGGAAACACACTGACCTGCTCGGGACACACACACTGACCTCCCGGGGAAACACACTGACCTGCTCGGGACACACACACTGACCTCCCGGGGAAACACTGACCTCCCGGGCAAACACACTGACCTGCTCGGGACACACACTGACCTCCCCTGGACACACACACACACTGACCTCCCCGGGACACACACTGACCTCCCCTGGACACACACACTGACCTCCCCGGGGGGACACACACTGACCTCCCCGGGACACACACTGACCTCCCCTGGACACACACTGACCTCCCCGGGACACACACTGACCTCCCCGGGACACACACACTGACCTCCCCGGACACACACACACTGACCTCCCCGGGACACACACTGACCTCCCCGGGACACACACTGACCTCCCCGGGACACATACTGACCTCCCCGGGACACACACTGACCTCCCCGGGACACACACTGACCTCCCCGGGACACACACTGACCTGCCCGGGACACACACTGACCTGCCCGGGACACATACTGACTTCCCCGGGACACACACTGACCGCCCCGGGACACACACACACTGACCTCCCTGGGGACACACACTGACCTCCCGGGGAAACACACTGACCTGCTCGGGACACACACACTGACCTCCCGGGGAAACACACTGACCTGCTCGGAACACACACTGACCTCCCCGGGGACACACACACTGACCTCCCTGGCGACACACTGACCTCCCGGGGAAACACACTGACCTGCTCGGGACACACACACTGACCTCCCGGGGAAACACACTGACCTGCTCGGGACACACACTGACCTCCCCGGGGACACACACACTGACCTCCCCGGGACACACACTGACCTCCCCGGGACACACACATTGACCTCCCTGGGACACACACTGACCTCCCTGGGACACACACTGACCTCCCCGGGACACACACTGACCTCCCCGGGGACACACATACTGACCTCCCAGGGACACACACACTCACCTCCCCGGGGACACACACACTGACCTACCTGGGACACACACTGACCTCCCCGGGACACACACTGACCTCCCCGGGGACACACACACTGACCTCCCCGGGGACACACACACTGACCTCCCCGGGACACACACACTGACCTCCCCGGGACACACACACTGACCTCCCTGGGGACACACACACTGACCTCCCCGGGACACACACACTGACCTCCCCGGGGACACACACACTGACCTCCCTGGGGGGACACACACTGACCTGCCCGGGACATACACACTGACCTCCCCGGGACACACACTGACCTCCCCGGGACACACACTGACCTCCCTGGGGGGACACACACTGACCTGCCCGGGACACACACTGACCTGCCCGGGAGACATACTGACCTCCCCGGGACACACACTGACCTCCCCGGGACACACACACTGACTTCCCTGGGACACACACTGACCGCCCCGGGACACACATTGACCTGCTCGGGACACACACTGACCTCCCCGGGGACACACACACTGACCTCCCCGGGACACACACTGACCTCCCCGGGCACACACACACTGACTTCCCCGGGACACACACTGACCGCCCCGGGACACACATTGACCTGCTCGGGACACACACTGACCTCCCCGGGGACACACACACTGACCTCCCCGGGACACACACTGACCTCCCCGGGACACACACTGACCTCTCCGGGACACACACTGACCTCCCCGGGACACACACTGACCTCCACGGGACACATACTGACCTCCCCGGGACACACACTGACTTGATCGGGAGACACTCTGCCTGCTCGGGACACACTGACTTAATTAAGAGACACACACTGACCTTCCCGGGACACACACTGACCTGCTCGGGACACACACTGACCTCCCCAGTACCCACACTAACCTCTGGACAAACACTGACCTTCCCGGGACACACTCTAACCTACCCAGGACACACACTAACCTCTGGACACACACTGACCTCCTCGGGACACACACTGACCTAAGGTTAAACACTGCCCTGGGGACACTGACAAGTTAAAGACTGACCTCGAGACACATACTGACCTCCACAGGACACACTGACTTAAAGTTAAACACTGCCCTCGGGACACACTGACCTGATCTGGGGACGCTGACAAGTTAAAGACTGACCTCGAGACACATACTGACCTCCACAGGACACACTGACCTCAGTGACTATCCCCCCCCCCGTTGTTACTGATTTAGATTTCCTATCAGCAAAGATTTGTATGATATTCTCCATCCTAAAATAGCCAGTCTGAGCACGCAGACATTACATAAAGAACGTTCAGCGGGAGCTTAAAGCGTTCGTCCTCCTCACTACATGAGGCCGTGAGATTTGGGGGTCCGGAGCAAGCATTTGCTGCCACCGGAAAGTGTGCTCGTTCTGCGTGTTAATGAGACTTTATTGAAGTCTATGAGACGCTAATCAGTGAGTGACAGATAAGCAGCCAGAGCGGCCACGTCTGGACAACGCAACTATGATGCTCCAGAAAGCAGATGTCTGTACATCAAGTCATGTGATGTGTATATATCTTGATGTAGCGCTGGCAGTGCACCCTGTGCTTTACAAAGACAATAGTCAGACAATAGGAAAGGAAATCCCAGCGATCCGGTGACGTCATCGCGGCGGCGCTGCATGCGCACACGCAGAAGCGATATGTAGCACTGCTGCACGGAGACATGGCCAGATCATTTCTCTCATTGGTTTGTTTAAGATGCACTGTGATTGGCCGTGCAGATCACGTGACGCGGCCGCCGCTTGCGAAAAACAAAATCTCAGATCTCTGCATGAGACAGAGGCTTTGCAGCGTGGTGCTACCGTCGCGAATGGTATGTGCGCTTTCATTGCATTTGATTGTTTTGAAGCTCCGCTGCGTTGCGCGCGATTTCTGGAATAATGACGGCCTATGGCTGAGTCCCCGGTGGCCGCTGCAGCTCGCGCGCCACACACCAGAGCACAGCCCTCTATGGGGCAAGCTCCAGTCGCAAAGCGCGATGACGCGACCGCTGGCAGGGAAGACTGTTATCTTTCCTTGCAGTGACGCGATCACGTGATGTGCGGGAAGCCAACGGCAGGGGAGATAGTGTGGACCAATAGGAGTGCAGATAGAGTAGACCAGGGGTGCGCAAAGAGGGGGGCGCAAGAATTTCCGGGGGGGGCGCGGCGGCTACAGAGGTCCCGCGCTCTCCAAAATGGCTCTTAAATTAAGGGCCGGGGGTCCACATGAGGCCTCTGCAGCATCTCCAACCTGATCTACGGCGATGCGTCGCCATGGTAACTGGTGTCTAATGACGCTGCGGGGTCACGTGCCGCATATCCCATGAGGGAGGGGGGAGGGGGTGCTGCTCGGGACGTTAGGGACCACAGCTACTATATGTTTTGGAGAGCTGTTTGTCCGGTCGCCTGGCATTTGGACACCTCTGAAGATATCGGAACCATATTTTGCCTGATGGTTCCTGGGATCAAGCGCCAAGTTTTTGTCTGTTTGGATACATTCTACTTTTAATTGTATGAGTTATTACAATTTCTCTAAGTAAGCCAGCCACTTGGTGTTGTACACGGAAGGCTTTATATATTTTGCACATGACACGATCATGAGACTCGGATAGCTATGAAGTTTACACAGGAGGCAGAGGAAGAAAGAGGAAGCCAGTTGGCCGATGAGGAGAAAGTGAGGACAGGGTCCTGTAAAGCCAGCGTAAGTGAGGGTTACAGCCAGGAAGCGTGGTTACAGCCAGGAAGCGTGGTTACAGCCAGGAAGCGTGGTTACAGCCAGGAAGCGTGGTTACAGCCAGGAAGGTGAATCACTCTCTGCAGCGCGCAGAGATAAGAGACATTCCAAAGGTGGATAAATAATAATAATAGCATGTACTTGTATAGCGCTGCTAATTATACGCAGCGCTTTACAGAGATATTTAGCAGGCACAGGTCCCTGCCCCGTAGAGCTTACAATCTATGGTTTTGGTGCCTGAGGCACAGGGAGATAAAGTGACTTGCCCAAGGTCACAAGAAGCCGACACCGGGAATTGAACCAGGCTCCCCTGCTTCACACTCTCAGTGCCAGTCAGTGTCTTTACTCACTGAGACACTCCCTCTCTTCACTCCACGCGGGAGCCAGCCACTGTAGCGGCGGATCACGTCGTGGGATCACCCTAGGGATCCCAAGTACAGCATCTGCGTGCCCGGGTGTGGACACACCCGGCAGGTACCTTCGTCACCACACGTGCACCAACCATCTACTCAAATTAGTGGGCAGCGCTGTCTCACACTTGGGTGGGCTTGGGACTCTAGGGTACACGGTGTTGGGGAATAAGGTGTGGGGTTATGGCCCTGCGAGGCCCACTGTTACAGGGTGACACTATTGTTCTAAGGTTATTGTTCTGCAAGCATATAGTAAACTGTTTTATCCATACCCTGGTGTAAGTGGTTACTGCATGCGGGTCCTGTGTCAGGGGTTATTCTACACTCTAGAATCCCTGCACAGGTGGAGGCGCTGTATGTATCGTTCCAGGATACACCCCAAGCTCCCATCAGCGGAGGCTCAGGCCTCCTGTGAGCCTAACAGGTATTGCACCAGACACGGTAATACATGTAGATTCCCCACACATGGTCCCTATCTGCGATTGGAGGGGGGGTTGGGGGGAAGTGTGTTACATAGGCATGGCAGCTGCTGGCAGTGTTAGGGTTAAACCCCCTGCAGACAGCCCTACATGTGAGCAGTACCAGAGGCAAGTTATATTGTTGCAATATCCAGGCACATGCATGTCATGCAGGGCCCGGAGAGTTCTAGTAGGTCATGTGACCAGTGGGGTGACAGGCTACAGCAGTGATTTCCAACCTTTTTTGTTTGGAGGAACCCTTGAAGTATTTCGAGAAATCTCGGGGATCCCCTATGTGGCCGACACATATTAGGTTCGGCAGGGGTCAGTCACAACATTTCACACCTCACGAGCCACCTCTATTTCCCACCCTCTACCCATGTATTTCTCTCCCATCTGTCTCACTAACTCTCCCCCCTCCCGCCTCGCATGTATTTATCCCTTGTGTCTCACTCTTACTCCCTCTTTCCCTCACTCACTCCCTCCTGCCCCCCTGTTCTCTCACTCTCGCCCCTACCTTCCGTCAATTACCC
Source organism: Ascaphus truei (assembly GCF_040206685.1). NCBI lineage: Eukaryota > Metazoa > Chordata > Amphibia > Anura > Ascaphidae > Ascaphus > Ascaphus truei. The sequence goes on along the minus strand of NC_134496.1, from coordinate 50,350,941 downwards.
CACTCTCACTCAATCCACCCTACAAAATACATACCAAAAAAACCCACCCCCAGGGGGGGGGGTCTGTGGTCCATGGGAGGAACCCCTGAAACTGCTTCAAGGAGCCCCAGGGTTCCACGGAACCCTGGTTGGGAATCACTGGGCTACAGCATGTTTTGTCCAGAGACTGAGGGGGAAAGGCCTGGGTAGATATGGGGGGGAGGGGGGGTTCTGTTCAGCTGAGTGTGTGTGTGCTGGGCAGAGAGGCTAGGTGCCTGGCACAGACACAGAGGTTCCCATGCTGCAGGGAGCAGGGCTATAGCCAGGTTTAAGTAGGGATCTGGGGCCCAGCCTACTCCACTCCTATCCAGGGTTAAGTTGGGTACTGGGAGGAAACTGCAGGCAAAGGGGGAACTGCGGCCTGAGAGAGATACCGAAAACTGGTCCTGTTTATGCTTTTGCCTCATGCTCAATAAAGCAAGCAGCCTGTTCAAAGTTCCTGGCGCCCTTATCTTGCTCCTCACTACAAGCCTGGCCTCTTTCCACCAGAGAAGCCCTGAGACTAAAGGTAAAACTGACTGAGCTGCGCTGAAGCAGGTAGAATTCCTGTCTGCAGTGTAAAGAGAAACTGAATACGTGTACACCCTATCTTCCGCAGCCAATGGGGGGGGGGGGGAGGGGGAGATAGGGGTGTTACATATCAGTTTGTTGTCTCTGAGATTTCTGCCCCCTTCAATTATTTATTTTTTTAAATGGGGTTTAGTTAACCCCGTTGTTATTACCTGTTGCAGGCTCTATATTTATTTTATGCTTTCAAAGTATTGATGAATAAATCAAAATAAAATTCAAACTCAACCGCCTGACTGGGTCTCCGGGAGCTGCAAAAAAAGCACCAAAATAATACCGCAGTCATTCCGCCTCCTGGAATGTCGCCTTCTCAATGCTATGCGCTGTAAGGAGTCAGCCGGAAGGTCATTGTTCTGCGATGTATCATCATTGTTTTCAGCTTGCAGGGTTTGGTCACAGTGTGGCAGCAATGCTCTGAGATCTGAACTAAATACAATATACATTGCCAGAGAGAAAGAACAGCAGATAGAATTACCTGCGAGAGAGCAGCTGTCAGATTTCTGCGGTCTTGGCAGAAAGAGCTTTTGTATATTTGATACGGGAGAGGGTAAAGTGTGGTTGTATAACTGGAGCTTGACACATAGACCCTAGAACAGTGTATTTTTAACCTTTGTTTGGTTAAGGAACCCTATAATTTATTGTGAAATTCTGAGGAACCCCAACCCTCTCTAATAGCGCATCTGAGATCAGTGCTTTGTAAGGAACCCCAACCCTCTCTAATAGCGTGTCTGAGATCAGATGCATTGTAAGGAACCCCAACCCTCTCTAATAGCGCGTCTGAGATCAGATGCATTGTAAGGAACCCCAACCCTCTCTAATAGCACGTCTGATATCAGATGCATTGTAAGGAACCCCAACCCTCTCTAATAGCGCATCTGAGATCAGTACTTTGTAAGGAACCCCAACCCTCTCTAATAGCGTGTCTGAGATCAGATGCATTGTAAGGAACCCCAACTCTCTCTAATAGCGCGTCTGAGATCAGATGCATTGTAAGGATCCCCAACCCTCTCTAATAGTGCGTATGAGATCAGATGCATTGTAAGGAACCCCAACTCTCTCTAATAGCGCATCTGAGGTCAGATAAATTGTAAATTCTTCTGTATTTGGTACCATTTTCAAAGAACCTGAAAATGGCAGGCAACCCTTTAAGAATGCCTGCGGAACTGCCCTAGAGCTAAACCGTGTCAGATTAAGTCTGATGGATGGGAAGGGATTTGAATTCTACGATCGTTAGATTGTATTTTTCTTGTACTCTTGCTGCCAACGGAGGACATGGACCTGGAGTATGGTGATGAGGACGCCCTACAGGGCAGGGGTAAGTAGAATAAACACACAGATACACAGGGGTAAGTAAAAGTTTTATTTACTTTATTAATGCTGGCTGGCTAATGTTTGATTTATAATGGGCACATGAGCTATTATCCATATCTGGATAATAGTAATTTTGCCCGTTACTGTACTGTATGGGATGGGAGGGTTGTTGGGGGTAGAAGAGGTGGGTAGTAGGGTTGTTATGTTTATTTTTGTTTCTTGGGGTTAGAGGGATTGGGTGAAGGGGGTAGTTGCCCCAAGGATGGATGTTTAGGGCTACCGGGGGGGGGGGAGGTGTTGTGGGACTGGTTAACCCCATCATTACCACAGCAGTTCCCACAGCTATGGTAGTGAAGGGGTTAACTCCTTCCGCAACCTTCCCGGCAGGCCTAACCACCCACCCTGGGGCTACTAACCCCTTCATCCACCCCCTCTGCCCCCAATAAACAGGCCATTGAACTTTATTCCCTACATTGCTTTAGCGCCTAGCCGTTAAGGCAATGAAGTTGTTTTAATAACAAATGTAATACTAGTGCACGTGAGCAGGGGGTCTCCGGAACAGCTCTTTGACAAAGTGCCCCAGGCACGAAACGCGTCAGAGCGTCCTCCTCGAGGTACTTGTGGCGGCGTACTATGGATTGCAGATTCCAATAAAGATGACTTGTTAGTGACCCCGCGGCATTAGTCTCTCCTTAGCACTCTAGTGTATGCAGTGCACGGCCATCCTCTCCCCGGCGGAAGAAATTCTATTTTGCGGTCTCCGGAACAGAACCACGTTGATTTCAGGTCCGGGGGCCCCCTGCATCCCGAGATACAGGCCCCGTCATGGGGTGCTGGTATCTCCTATGCATTTAAATGTCCCGCGTCCCCCGCTACATTTAAATGCATAGGAGATACTGGCATCCCAAAGCGGTGCCTGCTCACGTACACTAGTATTAACGTTTTTATTAAAACCCTGCAATCGCTGGCGAGATATCGCAGGTCTTCAGAGTCTTTCTGAATAACGTGATAACTACACTGACAAAACTGGCGGCGTAACAGGCCCAGCGAGACGTTTTATGAAGGCTACTAGCATAGGCCCCGTCACTGTGACTCTAGGTCTCACATTCTTGTACTTCTGAAACTAGAGCTCCAGTGTAACACTGTGCCAATCCTTGTATTGCTGCTACGAATATTATATGCAGCACTGAAAGGGACTTATGGAAAAATTAGAATGACATCCCCATATCACCCACCACAGACAACCTCGGGTGTATCTCAGATACGTAGACAATATTTGTATAAATTAGTCCATTCATGAGAAGAACCTCATCCACTTCTAGGTTCCATCCAACTGTCATACAAAGCCATCCAGACACTGTACCACCTGGATGTGGAACCCCTGCACAGAGGAAGACTTTATACACTGCTGGGTTAGCCCAGTTGGTACGATATTCCCATAGAGATGGATCTCGTGGATCACGGCATTGGTGAATGGCAACTTCTCATGGTCCTCATAGCAGATTCTTTTGGAAGCAACTTTTACAGAATCCAGCTCCTTCTGGACTTCTTCTAATGGGATCAACTGAAAGGTAAGGAGGTGATGGGACCGTTTTATTGGTGGGCTGAGCATTGAGAGGGGGAAGGGTTCTTAATAAGTGTAAATTAATAAGAGAGTAACTATTAAATAATATACAATGGAGTTATTACAGATTCACACTAATACACAGATTACTGGGGATCACATGATCTTTTATATATATTGCTAGGAAAACCAATGGCCAATCATAACAAAAAAAGAAGTTAAAGTTGTCTCCCAAATTGTAAACATTACTAGGTGTACAATTGCCAAGAATTGGAAACAAACATCTTTAAACCAAATAAACAATAAAATCTGGCATATAGTTTATATGGAAATCTCTCTGCTTACCTGAACGGCTACACCTCGCCATTTTGGAAATTTGGGTTCCTTAGTTCCGCCATGCAGGTATATCCCCATATTTAGACTAAAATATCTTCAACGGAGTGTTTTATGATGTATTTCAACGATTGCTCACTATGTTATATTGCAGGGGTGCGCAAATTTTTTAGCTTGCCCCCCCTGCCTCCTTACCTCCTGCCTCGCTCCCCCTCCCCTCCCCGACTCCGGCGTCAAATGACGTCACGGGGTCATGTGACGTCACGTTACCATGGCAACATGACCCTGCGGTGTCATTTTCCGCCGGTTGCCATGGCGACGCATGGCCGAAGATCAGGTAAGAGAAGCTACAGAGGCCTCACGTGGTCCCCCCCGGCACTTAATTTAAGTGCCTTGGGGGAGAGCGCGGGGCCTCTTTAGCCACAGCACCCCCCCCCATGAAATTCTACCGCCCCACACTTTGCGCACCGCTGTTATATTGGTACAAATGCTTTTCCCTTCCCCTCTAATCCCCGCCTTCCTATTGTGATATTACTAGATTTTATGTATAATTGTATTCCCCCCCTATTTCTTCTTTGTACCCCTTCTTTATTTTAATAAAAAATTTAAGTAAAAAAAAATAAATAAATAAGAAACTTATTGATAGAAATAGTTGTCTATTTCTAGTGTCTTGTGTGCATAGTATAGCAGAGGTCATTCAAAGTCACATTCACAGCTCACTGATTCTGTTTCAACACACCCAATGTGGAGTACAATAATGCTCATCTATTTGTATTTAAGTCAATCATTGATTTTATTTATTTTTTGTTTATTAAAATTCCATATTTCCTTACCTGGGCTACATCTACATCTGTACGTTCTCTTCCAGTTGTTTTTATATTGGGCAATCTGGTTTTCTATCATTTAGCTCGGCAGTTACATTTTATGTAGAGTAAGTGTTACAACTTGTGCTGTTCACTGCTCTATATCCACTTAGTAAATGCCATCATTACCATTTCCTCCAGGAAGAGACAATCCCAGCAAGTGAATGCTAACCGTGTCAATGCCATAGATAACCTAGCACACACATTATAATAGGATGTGTAACAGGAATGTGAATCCGTACAACGCACATATTAAATCCTGTGACTAGGGCCGTCATGTGCAGTCTAGGATGTTTGGCCGCGACCAAACCACCGCTGCATCTCAAGTCGACACAAGGAAAACTCACCTCTGGACACATCACCACCTTCACATTTGTTCGCCACCATCTTTAAATGTCCCAGCCGCTCCAAATGTGAACGCGCCTGTTGTGAATGCGCCCACACCGGACCCTCTCAGCACGCCCACTTGGACGTGCTGAGTGTCCTGGTTAGCGGGCACATTCAGTGAAGAAGACGCGGTGATGACTTGTGATGTGGACGAGTGCTGGGTCTGGTTTGGTCACGGCCAAACACCCCATTCCGCCCGATCTCTGGGTGTAGTGAATATATGAAGGATGAGAGCTTCTTGGTCACAGTTTTATAAGGACCTCGTCAGTGTGTGTGTTTCCCTTTACTTCCACAGTCTGTATGTGCTGCGATGGGGCCTGAGTCCTTCCTCCCTTAGAACACCATAGTTAGACCCCTTGAATTAATTCAGATGAGACTTGTGTATATATTTAGTGCTGATTTATGACCCCTGGACAACCGTAACCAGGTGGCCATTACCTCTTATGCAAAAATAATATAATATACATATCACATATACACACAATATGCAACCCTGCACACAAATATCACTCCTTACTGTGTGCATGTTGGACAGCATCAGCTTTCTTCGCAGCTCCCTGCGTGGAGGATTTCAGAACCTCGGACAGCTACTTACTCCCTGATAAAGCAGCACAAACACAAGCACATTTCTCTAGGGGGCGCTGTGGACCAGATGGTCACTTGAAACCTTTGTTGATCTGCACCCAGGTGGTCAAGCTATATTGGTCTTGATTTACATATTCTTTACTGAACTTGCTTATTACATTTCAAACATGCCACCTAACCCCCGAAAGTCTATACATTTAAAAAAAAAAATTTAAATAATAAATAAGGAAAAGCGGACTATCTGGGAAAAAGATTCTTAAGTTCAATCTGCTCAACCTTTAAAGAAAACACCTATAAGCTTTTTCATGGTGGTACCTTACTCTGGTCTGACTACATTAGGCACATTCACACATATTTGGTGGAAGTGTCAAAAAATTCAGTCTTTTTTTTAAACTTATTTAAAATGGCATCAGACATACGAGGTGGAAGATTTCCTGTTGGTTGCTGTTCTGTTCTCTTGGGCAGAAAAAGTAAGATCTCTCCAAAACCGAAATAAAACGTATTTTTTATTTCATTTTTTTCTTGCAGCAAGAAGTGGTTTCTTTTACTATTTAAACTTCCTGCTGTTTTACACGTTTAAAAAACGTTTGTTTTATTATGTCAATGGAACAGATCACTAGTTATTTAAGGGGCACCATTCGTACATTTAATAAGATCTGGTCTCTTTGGCGCATCTCCTTGGATGACTCTCCCAATGCGTTCTCATGATTATTTAAGCATGATATTACAGGCCTGTGTATTTATTTCAGTACTCATTCTCTCAGGACAGACTGCTATCTCAGTACTGACTCCGCTCCCTCCCCCCATCCCTCTGACTTGCTGAGAGATTATACTGACTGTATCTTTTCCAGTTCATCCAGCGCTGTTGATATATTTCCAGGGAAGGAAGCAGCCTTAGGCCTCGTTCAGGGTGCCTGCTTTGGGATATGGAGGGCGCGCGTCCGCGAGAGCGCGCGTTACTTTTCTAGGAGACGTCCGATCATCCCCTGCCGACAGCCCCAGCGTTCTGTCGTTCAGTGGGCATGTCTTTGACGTCACATGCTAATCCTCCCGGTCACAGACAGAGAGCAGGGATCAGTGTTGCAGTCTTGAAATCATTCTGAAGAATGATTTCATTGGCTGCCTGGGTCCCTGTGACGCTGCTGCAGTTCCAAAAAACGAAATTTTCGTTTACTGAAACTGTCGTCAGCGTCAACTCCTGGCTTCGGAGGCAGGGCAGTTGCTACCCTGACAACAAGTATTCAAATTGAATACTTTGTTTCTCACTGCAGCAAGCACGTCAGCACGCCCTCCCTCCGAAGCCAGCACCCTGAACGAGGCCTTAGGGAATGAGAATCCGCCATTGAAACATTGCATAAAGTAATAATATTCTGCTCTCAAAGAGTTAAATCCCCCCTGAGCAAATATTGCCTTGTATGGACTTCTCTTAGCAAGGCAAACTCTTTTGCAATCATGTATTAAATGTCTTGAGGCTATTTTATAATCCTACTCTCTCTGTCACAACAAACTGCTTTCTTGACACAGATTCATTTCTCATACACTTTAATTTCATATGACAGTTTGAATGTACTTTGCAATATTTTTGGTGTAAGTGTTTCATTTTCATGTAGTGCCAGGCATATGCACAGAGCTTTGCAGTATTGGTGTATAGACAATGAAATGCACATGGGAATAATAAAACAATACATGGGAGGTAGGTATGCATTGTGTGAATGGAGTACATGTGCACATGGAGTACACAGTGGCAGTGAGAGGTCCCAGAGTTCTGGGTTCCAGGTGTGCCGGTTGGGGTCTCTGATAGCAGTGCCTACTGAACACTGCGTGGGAGCAGAACCGGGGAAATCTCTTCCCAGAAGTCCCTGCGCCTAGGCCTGCAGGGAATTCCCCAGTTACCCCAGTTGGGAGTCTATGTTTTATGTCTGTGAACAGTTGTGGTTATCTTTTACCAATAAATTCACTTTTATTAGCTCGGTTGTTCTGTCTGGCGAGTTGATCCCTGGTGTGTTAGTCCTGGTCTCCCGTGACATAAGTCGCCTCTTCTTATAACCAGTGGTTGACAAATCACCAAAAAATCTACTCGCCACACAAAAAAAATCTACTCGCCACCTAGTACCAAACGTGTGCTGCTTGGGCCAATATTTACTCGCCCGGGGGTTAAATCCACTCGCCCGGGGCGAGCAAATGTATAGGTTTGTCGAACACTGCTTATAACCATCTTATACCCAGGAGAGGAAGTCCCTTCTGTAGGGACAGATATTGCTGCTGGTTTATTACTTTACACAATAGGGCAGTGGGAACAGACATAAAAGTCATCCCTTTAAAAAGATGCACCTGTAAAAATGATATCAATCATTGCTTTTAGTATAAAAGTAACTGTAAGTGCTCCTAAACTTATCTAAGAAGATGTTACCGGGACTGCGGATGGGCAGGAGCAGAATCATTCCCATTTTTATATGTGAAGCACTGCAGCTGTCTGACACCATCAGGTCTAATTCTATACAGTTAACTGCTAAACTCATCATATACAGTGTATTTCTGAAGCATGAGGTACGTCTGCTTCCTTTCAACACTTGCCTGGAAAAGTAAAAGGTCGGTCCTGAGTGATGAATTGTTAAATATCTGTGGTTTCACTTGGAGTATAAAATGCTTCCATACTTCTCCAAATGAACAGAGAACATGTACAGACTCTGATACTAGCAACCCAGTGATACAGTATTTTAATGTGTGTACTGTACTTAATTACCATACCCATGTGCATAGTCTTTGAGGAATGGCGTCATCGAACGTCTAGAGAATGCCTTGGAATTGGAGATGAAGGTTTCCTTCACAGCTTCATAACCGTTCAGGAGAATGATTGGGATCGGACCAGCCCATACGGTGAAGATATTCCCATAGGTCTTAGCAAGCTCTGGAGACAACTTTATAAATGAAGGGAAAAGGCAGATTTCCTGCAAATATTAAAGTTCTCTATTGCATGTTTTTGGCGCTGCTCAGTCTGTAACACCTTCTATTTGACAAACGTATATATAATGTTTTCAAGATCTTGTATGGATGAGCCCACATATGATCAAGTAGGTGCATGAAGGGCACTAATGTTTGGTTACCCAGGGTTCTGTCTCTTTTCAAATGCCGAATATTTTTAAAGATAGCTAGTTTGGGACTGTGGGTAGATGACCTCTCCTCATGGGGACAACCAGTTGGTAGAACCAGAGTGTTAACACGATTCTGACCAGGGGCCAGAGAGAAGTCTTGGGCTCAGAAACAGTAGTGATACCTCCATGAGTGAATTGTGATGAAGCTGGAAATTCAGTAACCACAGGTTTCCAACGAAGGGGACGAAATCTTGGCCGAGGTGGTCATGTCGTCAACCACTGAATCTTCAGAAACTGCAGGAGGAGGAATAAACATGACTCGGGCCAGAAACACATCAGTGATCTCCATCACTTCTATCAGTTCTTTCTTCCAAGGAGGGTACTGCATCTCCAAATCCCCCTAGATAGATTGGGTGATGAGGAACCCTGTGAGGCTGACCTGTGATGTGTCTGTTCTCTGGCTCTCAAATGGCAGTGGATTAAGTAGTATTTTGAAATAGGGTTGTGCTTACTTTTGGGCACTGATTCTTACCACAAGGATTTCATTAAATTGAATATCTGTGGCTTGAGTTGTTGTTGATATTATTGGGACAGATTTGACTTCAATAATAACCAGATGGGAAATCAATAATAACCAGATGGGAAATCAATAATAAGCAGATGGAAAATAAATGTAAGAAAAGGAACTCTGACAACAGACTAAACCTCTCAGAAAAACGTCAAACTTTCAGGCTTGGTTGTGTCTGTTAGTTTCTTCTTTTACGTTTATCTTCGGAAAGTTAGTTGCAGAATTTATTTATTCACAAATCCTGGGGCTTATGCAGAGAGGTACTGCTTAAATTCGCCACAGGATTGGAATTTATTGGTGTGGTATGCAGGGAACTCCGTAGCGCGGTGTGCAGGAAATGGCTAATTAGGCGAGTTTCACTTGGCGTGAAACTCGCCATTCTGAGCCGCGCGGTATTAGCCCACAATACAGCCAACTTTTGTTGGCGGGCAAAATTTCAACTAAACGCGCCATGTAGTAGCTCCGATTGGCGCGTTCATGCGCATCGGAGCTACTGGAATCTTGCGTTATTTCGTAGTGGCGAGATCACGCTTCTCGCCACACGTCTGGCGAATTTGAATAGCCCCGACAAATTCTCGCCACTATCTCTTACAAAGCTGAAAATTTTGGCGCAAACCTGCCGATTTGTACCTTAACGTGCCTCTCTGCATAAGCCCCCCTGTGTTCCTCTAAGTCTGTATCTTAGACTTGATTGTTGTAAGTTGAAATGACTTGCACTATTACTACTGTATTGTATATATTTTTAAGTAAATGTGTTTTGCTTCTTAACCGGAGGAGCAAAGTGCCATTTGGCGCTTGCACAATGAGTTTGTGCTACGACTCCACTGTTAGCCATCTCTAAATGTTCCCCTTTGTTACTGTCCCTCATCTTTTCCATAGGAAACCATGAGATCTCACAAGAGAATCTGCCTCAACAGATCTAATTCCAAGGGGTTGACTTCTTTTATGTACCAGCTCATGTTTTCCTCTGACCCTAAAATACTTCCAATTTCTCAATCTCCTACTTCCCACTCTCTGACCATAACCTCATTTTATTGTCCCTCTCTCACCCTCCTCACACCTAATCTCCAGCCTCTCCATGCTATCCGCACAACTTGTGTTGCATTCACCTCCAGCCTCTCCATGCTATCCGCACACCTTGTGTTGCATTCACCTCCAGCCTCTCCATGCTATCCTCACAACGGGACAGACTAAAATGGTTAATGTGAAAAACGCTTAATGTGGATAAATGTGCCAAGACATACACCAATTGCCTTCAAACTTTGCACAGTACGTGCTTTGCACTCCCCCAGGCTATCCTGAAAATGTAATGGCTTTTCATACCATGCAGTGCAAATTATGTACATTAAGCAAGCACGTACTGTGCAAAGTTTGAAGGCAATCGGTGTATGTCTTGGCACATTTATCCGCATTAAGCGTTTTTCACATTAAGCATTTTAGTCTGTCCCACTCTCAACTTGTGTTGCATTAACCTCCAGCCTATCTATGCTATCCTCACAACTTGTGTTGCATTAACCTCCAGCCTATCTATGCTATCCTCACAACTTGTGTTGCATTAACCTCCAGCCTATCTATGCTATCCTCACAACTTGTGTTGCATTAACCTCCAGCCTATCTATGCTATCCTCACAACTTGTGTTGCATTAACCTCCAGCCTATCTATGCTATCCTCACAACTTGTGTTGCATTAACCTCCAGCCTATCTATGCTATCCTCACAACTTGTGTTGCATTAACCTCCAGCCTATCTATGCCATCCTCACAACTTGTGTTGCATTAACCTCCAGCCTATCTATGCCATCCTCACAACTTGTGTTGCATTAACCTCCAGCCTATCTATGCTATCCTCACAACTTGTGTTGCATTAACCTCCAGCCTATCTATGCTATCCTCACAACTTGTGTTGCATTGACCTTCAGTCGAAGTAATCCAGCATCAAATCTAAACTTCCTTTACTTCCACCCTCCTCAGACCTGATAAGTGTTGTTACAAATGACAACTCTGCCCTTACCTCCTCACTTGACCAGTATGCTCCTCCTGTAATCTGACACTCGTGGTGCTCCAACACGCAGCCCTGGCTAACACGCGGACACAATTCCTGCGCTGTTCCACTCGTTCCGCTGACTTTCTTTGTTTTAGTGAATCTCGGAGCAGGATCTTTGAGGCAGAATTCTGTTTAACCTGTAGGCTGAACTTATGAGGTTCTCTGAACGGTGCACGGGCCAGAACTCTAGGGGTCCTTCTGACATCGAGGGGAAGTCCTGCTGTTTTTGTTCATTTTCTAGGATAGAGACTGTGTTTACTGCTCCGTTCAGGACAGAAATGGAGCCCCTTCTTCTTCCGTTCCTGTCACTTGGGGAAGTTCATGACCACAGTCTTTGTTCAGCAACAAATGGGTTAAATACATCTTATTTTTTTTTAAAGTTTACATAATCCAGGGGGTCCCCCAAATCTTTGGTCTCCCAACTTCTGGCGACAACCAAGATATTTTTATTTTTTTCGTGCTGGTTTTCACATGAAAATAAAATCACAAAGTCATCTCCTGATGACGTGGCACCTTTGTAATTAGTGGCAGGCGTGAGGTCTGACTCCGGCCAGTTTGTGTCTACTGGGCAGGTCTTCTTTCCTTGTGGATAAACCTGCTCAGTGACCAGGAAACAGGGATGTCCAGAGGTAAGAGGAACATGGCTCAGCTGCGGGGGGCCTATCACAGAATAGGTTCAGCTGAGTTTGTCCTGTAGGGAGATTGGGTTTAAAAGCCGCACAAAAGATTCAGCTGAGAACAGAACTAACTGTTCAAGGCATCAGAAAGAAATTATGTTGTAGTTAAGTTTGCAGATTATGGGGGTCATGCACTAGCAGTGATAAGTGCTTTTAAGTGAGATAAAAAGCCATATAGCGTGATATTGCCTGCTGTGAGATTCACAAAACAGTGATAAGTCTTTTAAGTGAGATAAATGCCTTTATAGCGTGATACTGTCTGCTGTGAGATTCACAAAGCAGTGATAAGTGCTTTTAAGTGGGAAAACATGCCATTATAGCACGATACTGCAGTGTTATCACTGCTTTGTGAATCTCACAACAGGCAGTATCACGCTATAAAGGCAGTTATCTCACTTAAAAGCACTTATCACTGCTTTGTGCATAGCACCCAGAAAACCCACTTATCACTGCTTTGTGCATAGCACCCAGAAAACCCACTTATCACTGCTTAGTGCATGACCCCCTATGTAGCACTTTAATAAGAGTTTGTGTGATGTGAGGCAGTAATGTAGCTGAAATTATTATCATCATCATTTATTTATTAAGACAGAATATATTCCGCCGTATGGTACAATGGGGGAACAGTAATTAGGTCAAGTAGAAGGACATACAAATAAGAAGAATCAAATGCAAAGAGATACAGGCGATAATGAGGGCTCTGGGCGGGAGAGCTGACAATCTAGAGGGAATAAGGGGCACAGTTGAAACAAAAGGTACAGTTGGCCTCTCTTTGTCCCAGCGAGTGTGTCTCAGGAGGGGGTTTGGTCCAGCTGCACAGCTCATCCTGTTTGTGTTTGGGGGAGTGAATATCAGGGGGTGCCATATAAGGCGCCTGCAAATAGATTTCAGGGTGTTTTTAAAAGTCTGAAAGCTGGGGGAGAGTCTGTGCGTGGTAGGGCGTGGTAGGGCGTGGTAAGGGTGCAGCACGGGTGAAGTCCTTCACCCTAAAGACCTCAGCTCTTTGTTACCCAGCGCTGCCAGGAAAAGACACAATGCAGTCAGGAGTTCAGGTAATCACACACATTGTCACGATGTGTTTCTCTGCTGCAAACCTGGGCTGAAAAGGCACAGTGACTGTGCAGCACTCGGGGGTTCCACACTATCGGGGGAAGGCACAGATTTGGTACGGGTGAGGCTGAACTGTGGTTCCAATGATCGCTTCAAAATTGATCTCTGTTACCCCCTGTGGCAGCCGGAAAGTGAACGCCCGCAGGAGGCTGGTGAGGAAGTGGAAGAGCTTGGTGCTTGCTAGTTGTTCTCCAAAACACGCACGGTGCCCTGCCAGAAAATTAAAGGGGCAATGCATGTTAGTTTGTGAAAAACACTTAATAACTTTAGTTCATACAGCGCTTTTCCTCCCAATGGGACTCAATGCGCGTCACAATGACTGGACAGCTCGCGGTACGCAGCACATAGGAATGTTACAGACAGTCTCTGCCCCGTGGAGCTTACAATCTATGCTTTTGGTGCCTGAGGCACAGGGAGATAAAGTGGCCTTACCCAAGGTCACAAGGAGCTGACACCGGGAGTTGAACCAGGTTCCCCTGCTTCACACTCTGTAATTTCACTCACTAAGCCGCTCCCTCTCACTTAGGAAACAATAGTCTTTAACAAATGTGATCAGACTTAAAGTGAATTTTTGACTGTTCTTTTATTTTTGGTAAATAAGAACAATTTTCTTTTTTTCTGGGCCTCTGAAAGGGGGAAGGGAGACGGGTGCGCTTGTCAATCAAGCATTTTCTTCAACCTCTAGCCCCACTGTTCCTGCTAGAGCCAATAATGATAAGGAAGAAGTAGAGAGGGGGCTTTTCCCATGCAAACTCCTGTTCGGGACATCGTGATATCACACATAAAAGGGAGCAGCTTCCCAGGTTTCCAAAATACAGTATCCTTTTCTACTCTCCATCACCTGCAAGCGTTTCCTCCTCTTCTCATACCTCACATCCTTAATCTCCTGCAGATCTCACCGTTCTGTACAGGGCTGTCTCCTTTCTGCCAAATCTGTCTCTACTTCTCTGTGACACCTGAAATATTTTCCATGGCCTGTTCTCATCTGTGAACTCATTTTCATTTATGTCTGTATTGTATACTTCTTAAAGCTGCAGACCAAGCAATATCCTACATGTGTGTTTTTTTATTACTATGAGAAAATACTTGTCTCACATTTTAATCTGGTCTGTAACTGTTTCATACGCCCATAATATATATTTTCTATAACTGTGCATGCAATGTCTTGTATATAATGTATACCTTGTTCATTTATGTAACTGTATTTCTATCCATGTATTATTTGTCATCTTAACTCTGTGCCCAGGACATACTTGAAAACGAGAGGTAACTCTCAATGTATTACTTCCTGGTAAAATATTTTATAAATAAATAAATAAAACTTGTAGCATTTAAAAAAACAACAACTCCGAATATATTTTTTAATGTATTATAATGTAACAAGCCTTTTTTATTTCTATAGCAACCATTTACAAAGTCATAGACAGGGCTACCGACAGAGGGGGACAGGCGGGAATGCTGTCCCGGGCCCGGACAGGCAAGGGGCCTGGCCTCCAAGCCGACTACCCCTCTCTCTGTGTGAAGGAAAGATGGGCCCTCCCCTTTTCTGGGGCCGCCCCCCTTTGTCCCTCCTGCAGGACCCTCCCCTTCCCCGGGCACCACCCATCTGCCCCTCCCTTAGGCTCCGCAGGCCTGCAGGGCTCTGCCTTCTACTGGCCATGCTGCTCCAGCAGGCCCGTCCAAGGGCCCCAGGTAAACCCACATGCCCCAGGCCCCCCTTATACCACCCAAGGTGTGTTGTGTGTGTTTAGGGGGGCTTATATTGTGTTATTGTGTGTGTGTAGGGGGGCTTATATTGTGTGTGTGTGTGTGTGTGTGTGTGTGTGTGTGTGTGTGTGTAGGTAGGGGGGCTTTTATTGTGTGTGAGTGTGTGTGTGTGTGTGTAGGGGGGCTTATATTGTGTGTGTGTGTGTGTAGGTAGGTAGGGGGGCTTATTGTGTGTGTGTGTGTAGGTAGGGGGGCTTTTATTGTGTGTGTGTGTGTGTGTAGGTAGGTAGGGGGGCTTATTGTGTGTGTGTGTGTGTGTGTGTGTGTGTAGGTAGGGGGGCTTTTATTGTGTGTGTGTGTGTGTGTGTGTAGGTAGGGGGGCTTTTATTGTGTGTGTGTGTGTGTGTGTTTGGGGATTGGGGCTAATTGTGTGTATATGTATAAATAGATAGATAGATAGATAGATGTAGAGGTATCAGTACCATGTACCAGTATCATGTAACATCGCCGGAAGAAGAGATCAGTATCTCAAAAGCTTGCACAAATAAAAGCATTTTGTTAGCCACAGAACGGTATCGTCTATTCGTTTTTGATATATATATAATGTGGCAAACTTCTCCCTCTATGTAGCGCTGCCGCCTGCCCAGGCTCTTCCCGACACAGTCTTCTAGGGTTTGTTTTGTATAAAAGGGGGACAAACACGTGTATACACACAAGGGGAACTCAGCCCTCAACCTTCAGCGGTTTATTTCTCCATTAGTGACACTACATATATTTTAAACACCGTCACTTTAAGTCAAATCAAACTCATAAAAATAACATCTACTCCTGTCAGGAGTGTAACTAACATGCTTATCCCTATCTGCAATATTGGCTGGCTAAGCCAGTTACCAACTTTAAATAACAAACAGAGATAACATTGAGTCCTTAACTGTGAGATGGGGACAGCGTCCCATTAGATCCTCAGATGCTGAAACACGTGGGAGGAGGGTTGGGGTCTACCCTGAACTGGATCCAGGGGAGCAGCATGCCCCAGCCTCCAGGCTCTAATAGAGAGACTGGAGCAGCAAACCTCACTGTAATATATTCCTGTTCCTTAATTAGGAGAGCAGCTGAGGGAAACCAGAATCATTGTAAAGTCTGGTATGGATTTCTTATTCACAAGCCTTAGTGACTCAATCTGTGGGACGGATCACTTCCATACTAAGTCTGCACTTTCTTCTATAAATCAGACAGAAAGATGTCCACTATCCTGAGACTAAGTTTTATATATATATATATATATATATAAAACTTAGTCCCAGGATAGTGGACATCTTTCTGTCTGATTTATAGAAGAAAGTGCAGACTTAGTATATATATATATAGTGTGTGTTTATATAATTTGTTTTAACTTTTTATTATTATACATTATAATATATTATATAATATTGGGGTGGGGGGGGCGGTGAGTGTAAGAGAAAACAGGGAGGGAGGGAGAGGGTTTCTTGCAAGGCCACCGACACGTGGGTGGGGGTCCCTGGTAGAAATTTTAGTCCTGGGCCCCGGGAAAGTTGTCTCCGGCCCTGGTCACAGATACTGAGTCAATTCTCCTCGGCAGCCATTTAGTGAACCCCCGAGCCGAATCTTCGCTAATCGATCACAGGAGAAAAGATCGATCAGCAACATAGCTAATTACTTATCTTTGTGTGGATTGTAGTGATGCGCATATTAAAGGGGAAAAAATAAATGTAAAAAAACTCTGACAGCTTGGCCTGCTGCTATAATGCGTCAGTATCTCTGTACTTTGTCAGTAATGTCCTATGTACTATATGCATGCGCTTATCCTATATGCATGCGCTTATCCTATATGCATGCGCTTATCCTATATGCATGCGCTTATCCTGTAACATGTGGTACACATGGTTTGGACAAATTCATTAGAACAAATAATATTAATAACAGCGTGTTACCTGCAGAGAAAGGTAGGAAAGCCGCATTGCTCTGAAATTTCCCATCTTTATCCAGGAAGTGTCTGGGGTTGAAACGCGTCGGTGTGTCCCAGTGATTGGGGTCATTGAGGACCGAGGCCAAATTAGCAAAGACAATTGTGCCCTGATGAAAAAAATAACAAGGACACCAATGAAGAGAGAAAAGATAAAGGAAGATAGGCTAAGCGAGAAGAGTAAGGGATTAGCAACACGAGTAGAAGGTTCAAGGAGATGAACAAGAACGTATTTCAATGAACTCATCTAGATTAAAGATCAGTCTGGGAGCAGCTACATTGTTGTGTGTTAATAATTCAAATAATTTCTATACGGGCCAAAGTAGTAACAGAGGAGGGTCAGGGAGTAGGGGGTATGATACATTTTATTGGACCAACAAGTAGATTATATGTTACAAGCTTTTGAACACTCTCAGGGTAGGGTAGATCAGGGGTGCGCAAACAAGGGGTCGTGCCCCCCAGGGGGGCATGAGATTTGTCTGGGGGGACATTGTCGGTTGCAGAGGTCATGCGCTCTTCCCCCAGGCATTTAAAGCTATGGAGAACATTCTTATGTTGTTTGTCCACTGAAAGTTATCCTGAGGAGGCATAATCTCGGGGTCTTCCTCTCTGCTGGAGAAAAGTACTTGTGAAGGAGACAGGTCTGGGCAGTTCTAAGAGAGGTCATAGAGATTAGGAATGAATCTAAAGGCCTTTCCATGTTTCCATGTCATTAATTACAGCACATCACAAATTAATGATGTCCCTGATTCCCGAGGAGAGGATTGGGATATTTCAATCTTTTATCCCAGAAGACCTTTCTTTCCCAAATAACTTTGCAACATTATTACCCGTGAAGCAGGAAGGCGGAGATGAGATATCTGGCCTCACACACCGCTGAATGGGCTTTGCTACCTTTTTTAGCTTGATCCCCTGCACTTGGGTGTCCTGCACGCACTGCCTGGGCAGACCAAAGGGACCAATGTTTGCGCAGCGCTGGATCTCGTGGATCACGGCATTGGTGTACGGTAAACGTTTCCGGTCTTCAAAGAGGATCACCTGGGAGGACTTAAAAGTCTTGTCCAGCTCCCTGTGCACAGTCTCTGGGAAGATGAAAAGGGGAGCAGTGGAAGTGAGGATGGGGAGAGATTCGGGGGGCTGTGAATCCTCTCTACACTGGGTACATTTGGGATAAAATAATGTGAAGTCAGGGTTCCAAATATTTGCATCTATCAAACAGTGATTACATTCTATCTATCTGTCTGTCTGTCTGTCTGTCTGTCTGTGTGTCTATCTGTCTGTGTGTCCTATCTATCTATCTATCTATCTATCTATCTATCTATCTATCTATCTATCTATCTATCTATCTGTCTATCTGTCTGTCTGTCTGTCTGTCTGTCTGTCTGTCTGTCTGTCTGTCCTATCTATCTATCTATCTATCTATCTATCTATCTATCTATCTATCTATCTATCTATCTATCTATCTATCTATCACACAGGCCATCTTTTATGTTTCACCAGCCCTCCTGCCTCTGTTTCTTTATGTCATTGGCCAAACCAATACTTTACTGTCTACATTACACTCTCAAAGGTATCATGTATCAAGGCAGAAGTGGTGCAATTATGGGGTGAAACACTTCACCAGATTCATCCATAAGTAAAGACCCATTGGAAGAACAAGGATTTTTTTTATACAGCAGGTGCCGTTTTTAACCCCGTAGTTTCATCACTTTTACCTTGACACACATGGGTCACAATATTTTGTCTACCTGTTGTAAATATTCCCCTCCCTTTCTCTTGTCCTTTGTCTTTGTCTCCTACACCAGCGCTGCTCAACTCCAGTTCTCAAGGCCCCCCAACAGGTCTGGTGTTATGGATATCCCAGCTTCAGCACAGTTGGCTCAATCAGTGGCTCAGTCGCAGACTGGAGGTGAGAACCACTGTCCTACACCTCTTCCTATTATTGTCCATGTTTTACCTTGGACATCCGGATTGGCCACCAAGTAGAGCAGGGCCCAGAGTAATGTGGTGATGGTGGTTTCACTCCCAGCTAAGAAGAATTCAGCCAACACCTGAGCCAGGTTGCTTTCCCTGAAGGATGAGGAAGGGTCATCTTTGGTCTGTGCGTGATTTGAAAAAGAATAGCAGATGTTCATTGTCTGGATCTGTGTTTCTTAACTCTCTACTCCGGACACCCCAGCCAGGATGTCTTTAACGGGTAACCAGCTAATCCCACATTCACGTATAAAATGAGGCAAACATGTGTGATGGGTAATTCATAGTTATTCCTACACTCTAGTCTGTCAAGGGGTGTCCTGAAGAAGCTTTTCTGGATGTCTTCCGGTTACAGACAGGTAGTGTTAACAAAAATACTAAACTAGCGCTAGACCAAATTTGTAAATGTGCAGTGCATAAATACGTGTACAATAGCTGCCTGGTGATTCTACTAAGGGAACAATCTCAAATGAACCCTATGACAATATAGTGATACAAAAGTGGAATTACAATACCTGGCGCATACAAACAGTGATAATTGTGATTACAATTCAATGTGAAATAAAGGATATGTGACAATTGAGTGAAGTCCTTTTCCAATGTCTATTAGTATGATGGACTCTGTCCTCCAATTGGGTTGAATAAAGTCTCTCTTATGCAACAAGCTGTGGTTTAGATTTAGGGTGGGTCGCATGCAATTGAGAGAATCTGTATCTGTGTTTCTTCTGGTCCAGACGTCCACAGGTTAACACGAACCCCTCGTGGTATTCCTGTCTCTCCTGGATCCTGGAAGAAACTCCGTCTCTGGAAAGTGTTTTCTCCTTCTGTACTGGTCTCCTGTATATATCTCCAGCGGGGGGTATAAAAGACAGAGGATTGCGCAATAGTCTAAACAACGTTAATAACGCATCCTGGCTAGGTGCAGAAATATACTCACAAGATCCGTGAGTTTAAAAACAATTAAAACGCCCGACCCGGCTGTCCCACAGCAAACCCCAGTCTCTGTCAGCTCCTGCCTCTGATCGCGTGTGTCTCGCATTATCCAGGCTTGGGCGTGCTGACGTCACTGTTCAGTGAACTGACCGGAGAGTGGATGAGAGTCCAAGTTGACGTCCGTTTATGCTCCTCCCTACGCGTTTCGTGACGGGGAACGTCACTTCGTCAGGGGATTGTGGAGCCTATGCAATCCCTTGTGCTTAAATAGCTCTTTTTTAACTCATTAAAGGTCGAAGCTTAATAGACAGTTAACTGCACCACAGATGTATTCACTGATAATGATGATTAATTGCAGTGGGATTGAAAACCTCCGTGGTGAAATGAACTGTTGACAAATATAACATTATTTAAATGCATTTGATAAAAATTAAAAATAATTGATTAAAATATGAAATATATGCTATAAAAGAAGGAACAGATGTATAAAATTAATTAAAAATGACTTAAATGATGATTTACATGCAGCTCCAGTGAGGAGTGAATCCACTGTTTAAGTTACCCTTGCAATCTCTATAGCATGAAATGGAATCAGGGGGCCCTCATAGGAAGGAAGCTAGATCAAAATCGATGTTTAAACCTTTGGGGGAGAGAGTCTTTAAGGTGTAGATCCAGAAGCTCTCTTGCTGAGATACCTTCTGTAATCTGTCTCCCCCTCTGATTCCCAATTTTGGGCAATCAATCCCTATGCATATTAGACCCTCGGGTGACATGTTGTGGTGTATCTTAAAATGGTTTGAAACACTATGTGTCTCTAAACCTTTTCTTATGTTGTAAACATGTTCCGCAAATCTTCTCTTAAGGGGTCTTCCCGTCCTCCCCACATATTGTAACCCACAAGGGCATTCTAAGAGATACACACAAAAATTTGTTTTGCAAGTGATTAAAGTTTGGATAACATAACTTTTCCCAGTGACTTTAGATGTGAATCCTTTACATTTATGTCCAAAGCTACAGCCTATACATTTTTTACAGGGATAGTAACCCTTAAGGTCTCCCAGCCACATGGTTGGAATCGATCCCAAGTTCTTTTTTGGGCAGCTTGGTGCTAATTGAGATTTCAGGTTTTGGGATTTTTTGTACACAATTTGTGGTTTATTTGGTAGAATAGACTTAAGGATGGGATCTCTCTGTAAAATCCCCCAGTGTTTGTTTAACACCTTGGCAATGTCATGAGACATCCCATTATATTGTGTGATAAATGGGATAAACACTTTATCGGTATCCACTGGATTCTTTTTCGTGGGTTTGATTAGGGTGATTCTATCTGTGTCATTAGCATTTTTTATGGCGTTTTGCACAAGTCCCTTATTGTATTTTCTATCCCTAAATTTTTCACCCATATCCTTAATCTGCTCTTCATATACCTCTGGTTGTGAACAATTTTTCCTTATTCTCAAAGCTTGCCCCCTCGGAATATTTCGGATCCATTTTGAGTGGTGATGGCTAGACGCCAGTACATAAGAGTTAGCATTTACTTCTTTAAAAAATGTTTTAGTATGTACCCTGTTATTGACTGTGTATAAAGTGAGATCCAGGAAATCTATAGACTGGGTGCTGTTGTTGAAGGTGAATTTAATATTGTAATCATTATTGTTTAGATGAATCTTGAAGGCCTCTAGTTCATCGATATTGCCCCTCCAGACGCACAGCACATCGTCGATGTAGCGTTTCCAAAGTACCAGGTTTGCACCATATGGGTTGTGGTTCCAGATATGATTTTCTTCCCACATACCCATAAAAATGTTCGCATAACTAGGTGCAAACCTGGTACCCATCGCAGTGCCGCACGTCTGGAGGTAGTATCGACCCTCATGAGAAAAATAATTGTGGGTGAGGATATATCTTATAGCCTCTACAAGAAAAACTCTGACAGAGGCATCCATAGTAACATCCTTACTTAGAGCCCACTCAACAGCTTCCAGACCCCTAGAATGGTCTATAATAGTGTAGAGGGACACTACGTCGCATGTGACCCAAATCAAACCGTCATCCCATGTGAGATCCTGCATGATCTGTAGCACATGCGATGTGTCCTTAAGGTGGGATGGTATTTTAACCACATGTTCCTGCAATAGGTGATCCACAAATTGCGATAAATTTGATGACAGGGACCCGATTCCCGAGATTATGGGTCTTCCCGCGGGTCTCAAGGGATTTTTATATATCTTAGGGATGAAATAGAAGATAGGGAGTTTAGGCTGTTTAACAATCAGAAATTCTAACTCTCTCTTACTAATAATTTCATCTTCATAGCCTTTTTCCAACCATTTTGATAACGTAATTCCATACTCCATGGTTGGATTACCCTCCAATCTGGCATAGGTGGCCCTGTCATCAAGTATTCTTTGTGATTCTTCCTGATAGTATTCCTTATCCATGACTACTATCCCACCCCCTTTATCAGCAGATTTTATCACTATCTGATTATTTTTAGCTAGTGATTTGACTGCTTCTTTTTCCACTATCGTCAGATTTTGTTTCTTGCACTTAAAGTCCTGACTTAGACTCTCCAAATCTCCTATCACCATATCCGCAAATGTATCGATATGGTTACCCCTACAAACTTTAGGATAAAAGGTAGAGGGATTTTTTAATGTAGTGAGAGGAGGTTTTCTTGATGCCACAGGTATGTTATTCATACATGCAGTTCTGGATACAGCATCTTTAATGAAGTATTTTTTAAGGGTTAACTTCCTAACACACTTTTGTACATCAATGTATATATATTGAACATGTTAGGCCCTTGAACCTGGGCAAAATTCAGTCCTTTTTCTAAAACCTTACTTTCAACTTCTGTAAGGTGATGCTTACTGATGTTAAATACATTTTGTTTTTTTACCAGTCTCTTTCTGCATTGGACCTTTTTCTTTTTTCTTGTTCCTCCTCTCTTTCCTCTGAGATGCCGATTCTTGACCTTTTTCTCTCTACCTGTCTGGGTTCCTGCCACTCCCTTCTGTATTCTCTCTTGTTTTCGTGAAAGAGCTTGTGTCCCCTGCGCTGCTCTAAAAAAGGAGGAGTAAACCTTTTGTTGTATTCTCCACCCCTCTCCATTCTTTCCTCTCTTTCCTCTGGTCTCCATATGGGTGATCTCTCCCTATAATTCCTAAAGGTCTGAATCTCTTCAGTTTCTAACTGTTTGGGGGGTTCATATTTTACTTTGGGATTTCCTGGATTTTTATATTCTTTTTTATTATTATCTGTTCTGTTTTCAGTTTTCTTGTTTTGACCTTGTTGTTTTGTCACTTTATTTTTCTGTACTATTTGCTCAGTGTTTTTCTGTGACGTTTTAATGGGTTTTTCTGCAGGGACTGCTATGTTAGCCTCATTTTCAATTACTTCTTTAATCACGGAAACGTGGTCTTTTTTCCAGTTCCGCTGTTTATTTTCCTCATAATCTTTTTTGTCACGAGCAAATTTTACTTGTTTATTCAGTTTTGTTTCTCTATCTTCCAGGATCCAGGAGAGACAGGAATACCACGAGGGGTTCGTGTTAACCTGTGGACGCCCGGTTACAGACAGGTAACTGTTATTTCAATGAATAAGATGGAGATAAATTGTATTCCAAATCAGAGCTAAATACTCAGAACCTGAGCACAGCCAGCGGCCCACATGTGTCTGTGTTACAGTAGACCCCCTGCATCCAGCAGGCAGAAAAAAGGTTGAAAGTAAAAGCCTTATTGTAGGTGGAGTTAAGGTCATTTCCATTCCTACATTTTCTCACAGGTCTCACGGGCCACACACTCACCTTGTGAATCTGCTTCAGGTAAAAGTCAATGAAATCGTAGGGTTTCCCAGTCAGGTTCTTTTGATGATTTAGAATTTCCTGCATCATGACATGTCTTAGGAAGGTTATGTGCGCCGTCACCTTCTGGTGAGGACCCGGCAGGTGTTTCATCAACCAAGGAAAAGCATCGTATGCCTGTTTGGGAGAACAGAATACATCATTGGGTTTCAAACCACAGTCTTTGCAAAGTAACTACTGTATATGGCAACATAAGAATGTAAGGAGAGGGAGCGGCTCAGTGAGTAAATACACTGACTCTGGCACTGAGTTTGAAGCAGGGGAGCCTGGTTCAATTTCCGGTGTCAGCTCCTTGTGACCTTGGGCAAGTTACTTTATCTCCCTGTGCTTCAGGCACCAAAACCCTAAAGTGTGTCTGTACTAACAAATGTACAGCACCCTGGACAAGGACGCTATATAAATGTTGATAATGTCTACGGACCTTTATTTACTAAGCAGTGCTATTTCATAAGACAATGTCTGACAGGATTGTTTATATGTTTCACTGTTTGGTTTTCCAGTTTCTACAAGACACACAAGCCCAAAGGGTTTCAGTGGAGACTTAGAAGCTACCACTGGCTGAGTATGCCACGCACGCTTTCACACGCTGCGCTCCAAACTGGGCGCCTTACCTTCCTCCAGTTGGTGCCAAAGAGGCTGATCAGATAATCTGTGGATTCCATGAGCTGCTGGAATAACTCATCTTCCAATGGGAAGCGGTGTCCAAGAATCACAGCAGAGATCACATTGTTCACAGTTAGTGTCAAATAACCTCTTGGGTCAAGAGGCCTCCCTGAGGATATGCAAGGTCATAGAAATGAAAAAGTAGCGGTCAAAGTGTGACTGTAGAGCGAGGGAAGTGCTGAGTATCTTTACTTTTTGTTACATAACTACACATGCTTCCCTTTATTACTTAATAACGAGAATGTCCATGCTATATGGATACATATAACATAACATTTTTGGAAGAAGGATTCTTTCACATAATCAGGCTCTCCCGAATGAAGCACAGTACCACTGATTGTTTAACAGAACTCTAAAACAATGGTAAACAACTTGCCACTGCCTCATAACCTTGTGGTTGGCGTCATGTTGTTGGGTTGTAAACTAGTGGATCAGGATATAAAGCTAATCTGCTAGAGGTCATATACAATGCAGAAAAGGTCATGTGCTATACAGAAGAGGTCATGTACTATATAGAAGAGGTCATGTATTATATGGAAGAGGTCATATACAAAGATTCTCCCCACCCCGAGTGTATCCAGTACCCAATTTAAAGGTAATTAATTAAGCTGTAATGATTCCAATTCAGCATTACCGCAGGGAATCTTCTATACAAGACTATGGGGCCTGTTCTAGTAGTTTCGGGACCCAACTCAGGGGATTTTGAGCAGTTCTCGCACAATTTGGCAAGGTTGCTATTCAGAAAGCCTCGATGAGTTGGCCAAATTATACGGGGACTGCATTTTATGGTGAGTTCTCGCTCCTGGCCAAACTCACCGAGCGGGAGCTGCCAAAAGTCCAAATAGCTCCAGTTTGAGAAACTAACACTATTCTAGTAGTCTTGAGAATCTCATTGGAGCTCTGGAATTGCTCGTTTCTCGCAGATCTCCTGTCACCAGCCCTAGGGTGGCGGGATGGGATGTGAGAGCAGGATTTAGAAAAAAATGCATTTTTCCTGCATCGGATTGAAGCCGGGAGTCTCCGGAGCTGATACACATTAATACCGGCTCCGGAGACC
The DNA here is from genome assembly GCF_040206685.1 of Ascaphus truei. Lineage (NCBI taxonomy): Eukaryota > Metazoa > Chordata > Amphibia > Anura > Ascaphidae > Ascaphus > Ascaphus truei. The sequence continues at coordinate 50,325,619 of NC_134496.1, read as the reverse complement.
TCCGGCTTCTATCCTATGCAATAAAAATACATTTACAGGCAGCTTCCTTACCTTAGCGGCCAACAGCTAAGGCAATGAAGGGGCTAACTACCAGTGCCCAGTTTATTGTGTGTAGTGGTGGTGGGTGAAGGTGGTATTTGGCCCATGGTGGGTGTTTAGGCCTTGCGGTGGGGGTTGCAGGTGGAGTTAACCCTTTCATTACCTCATCAGTTACTACAGCTAAGGTAATAAAGAGGTTAACCCCTCCCGCTACCCACCCAGTAGGCATAAACACCCACCACGGGCCAAATACCACCTTCACCCACCCTTGCTACCCACAATAAACATTAAAACACAATACAAACACAATACTAAACAATATGCCCATTCATTGCCAGTGTGGTAACCTAGCCCCTCAATGGCCTGTATCTCGGGAAGCAGGGGGTCTTCGAGGCTGAAATGAGTGTGGTTCAGCTCAGGAGACCCCCTGCTCCCACACACTAGTATTAAAATGTAAATAAAACCTGCGATCGCCTGTGAGAGCTGTGCTGGGAGAGGCAGCTTCTCTGTGCAGGGAGATCACCTGTGAGAGCTGTGCAGGGAGAGGCATCATCTCTCTGTGCAGGGAGATCGCCTATGAGAGCTGTGCAGGGAGAGGCGGCTTCTCTCTGTGCAGGGAGATCGCCTGTGAGAGCTGTGCAGGGAGAGGCATCGTCTCTCTGTGCAGGGAGATCGCCTATGAGAGCTGTGCAGGGAGAGGCGGCTTCTCTCTGTGCAGGGAGATTGCCTGTAAGAGCTGTGCAGGCAGATGCAGCTCTCTGTGTAGGTAGATCGCCTGTAAGAGCTGTGCAGGGAGAGGCATCGTCTCTGTGCAGGGTGATCGCCTTTAAGAGCTGTGCAGGGAGATCACCTGTAAGAGCTGTGCAGGGAGAGGCAGCTTCTCTGTGCAGGGTGATCGCCTGTAAGAGCTGTGCAGGGAGAGGCAGCTTCTCTGTGCAGGGTGATCGCCTGTAAGAGCTGTGCAGGGAGATGCAGCTCTCTGTGTAGGGTGATCGCCTGTAAGAGCTGTGCAGGGAGAGGCATCGTCTCTGTGCAGGGAGATCGCCTTTAAGAGCTGTGCAGGGAGATCACTTGTAAGAGCTGTGCAGGGAGAGGCATCGTCTCTCTGTGCAGGGAGATCACCTGTAAGAGCTGTGCAGGGAGAGGCAGCTTCTCTCTGTGCAGGGAGATCACCTGTAAGAGCTGTACAGGGAGAGGCATCGTCTCTCTGTGCAGGGAGATCACCTGTAAGAGCTGTGCAGGGAGAGGCATCGTCTCTGTGCAGGGAGATCACCTGTAAGAGCTGTGCAGGGAGAGGCGGCTTCTCTCTGTGCAGGGACATCGCCTGTAAGAGCTGTGCAGGGAGAGGCAGCTTCTCTCTGTGCAGGGAGATCACCTGTAAGAGCTGTGCAGGGAGAGGCATCGTCTCTCTGTGCAGGGAGATCACCTGTAAGAGCTGTGCAGGGAGAGGCATCATCTCTGTGCAGGGAGATCACCTGTAAGAGCTGTGCAGGGAGAGGCGGCTTCTCTCTGTGCAGGGAGATCGCCTGTAAGAGCTGTGCAGGGAGATGCAGCTCTCTCTGTGCAGGGAGATCGCCTGTAAGAGCTGTGCAGGGAGAGGCGGCTTCTCTCTGTGCAGCTCAGATTGCGAGAAAATCGCAAGGGGAGAACTTAGCAAAGAGATCTCAGATTGTTTCTGCTGTGCCGAACAGTTTTGGCATTTTCCTGCCTCACGGTTTGAGATGGTTCAGATTCTTTCTGAATACCATCATAACACAATTGACAAACCGTTCATCAGGAACATGCCACATCGCTCCAGATAGCAGCAAAGTCATTGAAGCTACTAGAATAGACCCCAATGAGTGGGTGGGATAGTTACCTTGATTAGCAGAAATCATTCCCACCAAGCTCTGAGCCTCCACCTGGATTCTCCAGTCCAGACCCTCCTTCTCCTGTCCCAGCTTCCGCAGAATCTTCAGTCCGAAGCATCTCTGCTCTTTCCACATGTGCCCGTTACTTATAGCTATACCTGAGCTCAGAGAATTTGATATTGTTTAGGATTACAGGTAAATACATACAGTATGTCATCTATATATCCACTCTACATTATATATAATACTCAGAGAATGTAGACAAGGAATACATGGCTGGGTAGAATAGAGTTAGTCATACTGATTCCAACCTTTGATAGAACAAGATGAGCTCTGTAGATGGAAAGTAGGAAATACCTAATAAAAGGAAAAAGAGGATGAGAGATGGACAGAGAGGGGCCATCAGACTTACCATTCTCACCAACAAAAAGTTGAAAGGACGGAGTTATCAAGCGGTCAGCAAACTCCTTGGAGTGGGAGATAAAAGCGTCTCTCACTGCGTTGTATCCACTCAGCACAACCATGGGCGTCTGTCCCGCCCAAACCGTCATGATGTTTCCATAGGTCCGTGATAACTGGAAGAATATGTTTACTTTATGATCTCTACAAACAAGGAAAATCCAGGACTAGGACTGAAACATCAGCCAGTTCCTAGTGAATGTAATCACCATGTTAGCACGTCCTTGTGACTCTCTATCGCTTTTTTGCATGTAGATCTGGAGGATTTATCCCTGCTTTAGAGAGGACTCATGGTAGTATACCGTACAGCCAGAGTGATCCCTCCATAACAGGTTGTTCCTTAAGGATCTCACCATAGTTTTGTACAAGGAAGAATAGTTTTACATTTGAGACACTACTGGTTTATGTGAAACCAGATACATCTGCAGGTCACCAGGTGCTACATTGGATCAATACCTGCATGAGGATCTCAGGATGAAGCTGAAACTTCAGTGCCCAAAGGTTCCCGATGATGGGGAGAGGGGTCGGTCCGGGAGGTAGATGTGCCGCCGCTCGGCGAAGTTTTAGGAACTCAAGCATGAGGAGACCGAAAAGCAGAGCCAGAAGAACTCCAGTGGCCTCCAGCATCTCTCCTGGTGCCGAGATCTTCCTACGAGGGAGAATTTATAGCACACGCTGCAGGGGGATCTGTAGAACACAGAAAGAAGTGGATTTGCTTTTATATTTTAGTGAAAAGCATTCAGAATCACAAAGATAATTGCAAAAACTTTCCAGAGTTATTGCTCATGTTGAGTGTCAAGTATACCACTACCTGTATGCACATGACTGTGTGTGAAAGGGGTTAATAGCATCCAGCTACCCAGAGAACTGACCCCCCCAAGGGGCACTAAAAATTGGCAGTATCTCCCCAAAAACTGACACACGGCACCTCAATACGCTGCCACTGGCAAGAATAATATAAGACCTTCCCCTCAGGAGTTCCTAGCCCCCCGTTTGCTAGAAAAAAAATGTAATTAACACAACAACCCAGTGTAGCAAAATGTGTCCGAAAAAGGTGGTTAATCTCTAAATAACTATATCAAATTAATGAATAACATTATAGGAGTCTAAATAGATGACCATATGCAGCACTTAAAATTAAAACACCCAATATCAAAGGGAGAAAACATACTAAATGTGAACATATATAATGATGTGCATCATGTGCATCATTACAGGCAGTCCTCGGTTATCCGACACAATGTGTTACTCAAAATGGCGTTGGATAGCGAAACGTTGTAAAGCGAAACACGTTTTCCCATAGGAATACTGTTTAAATGAAAGGCTCCGTTCCTGAAGGCATTTTTAACACTAAAATACACCAAATATTTTATGCAGGCAATAAGATATGCAGCACATACATAAATTATATAGTGTATATTCTGTATTATATATATATAATATAACATAATAAATAATATATTATATAGTATAATATAATATTATATAGTATAATATTATATATATACGCTCTTACGACGCTTTGCAACGTTGTTTATGTGAATGTGTATATATATACACACATACACAATGTTGCAAAGCGTTGTAAGAGCGTTGGATAAGCCGTTTTGGCGTTGTAAAAATGAACATAGGTATGCATTGCAAAGCGTTGGATAAGCCATTCGTTGTAAAGTGAAGCGTTGTAAAACGAGGACTGCCTGTATATATGTTCACATTTAGTATGTTTTCTCACTTTGATATTGGGTGTTTTAATTTTAAGTGCTGCATATGGTCATCTATTTAGACTCCTATAATGTTATTCATTAATTTGATATAGTTATTTATTTCATTAGTTGGTGTGTCCTGCTTGCTCCTTATAGCTAGAGACCATTGTCATTTCATATATGTAGTCTTTAGATGTGTAGTGTTATTTGACTTGTTTCTTAGACTAGCAGCACTGCTAATTAACCATTTACTGGTGTATGTGCAGCACATGCGTTTTATATATCAGGAAGTAAACAGGAGCTGCAGAGAAGGCTGATACACTGACAGGACACAGGGGTTTAACATTATGGATGTGATTTTTGTTTTAATCCATTTATATGCTGCACCTGTAGATTTTGGGGTTTCTGGGGGTATTTATATGTGTTCTTAGTTCACTCTGTTAATCATCACCTTGACAAAGGTCCCGTTTGAGGACCGAAACGTTGGATATGATGTTTTGTTGAATAATACAGGATTTTTGATATTCATTTGGAGTGCTGCCTCTGATATTCGTCCACGTGCTATATCGTATTGCCTATATATATATATATATATATATATATATATATATACCCAGTTAATCAACCCCACACTGATGAGACAAATTAAGGTCGAAACAGCTGTCTGTGGGTGGTTTTCTGGGTATGCACCTTAACCCTGGCTGTGCTCAAAGCTGTGACCATGCAGCAAGCTTAAGTCTATAGGGAACCATGTTAAAAATGGTTTTTGAAGCAAAAAGTGGCACTGTGTGCTCATTTGCATGTCATTTCCCAGAATCCCTTGCTGCAGTGGAAGTGCTGTGTGCTGGGTGATAATGGGGAAAGGCGGGGTTGCAGACCTGCCTAAGACATGCAGATGAGCATACAGTTGTATTTACATTTTTATATATATATATATATATATATATATATATATATATATATATATATATATATATATATATATATATATATATATATATATATATATATATATATATATGTAGAAGGTAACATTATAAATTATAATAACATTAGATTAACATAATATTAACATTACATATATAATAAATAATCAGCGCTAAAGTGTTCACTGATACAGTATGTGAAAAATGTCAACCAATGTGTATATAACTGATTGAATGTTATTATTCAGAGTGATGTATGATTAATGTTCACCACAAATAGTGTATAATTCAAATGGTACAATAATAATAATAATAAAAGGTGGTGCAAACGTGAAAAAAGAATAAAAACTGAAGTCAATACAAACCAATATATTAAAAAGATCGGGGAACCTGGAGATGTAGCAGCTTCACATAGAACTGGAGTTCCAAACAATACTAGATAAAAACAAAAACAGAAGCGCATGCTACATGGCACAGATGTGTGTGTGTATGTGTGTATATATACATACACACCTGGATGTGTGAGATGACCTGGAGATTACCTAGGCGCTGAGATAAGGGAAGAAAAAATAGGGAAAGGGGAAAAAGAGAGAAAAAAATAGAGTAGTATGTCTTGAATCAGGTCTAAAACACAAGGTAAGAGATGCACTTACAACAGGTAAAGTACTTCAGGCGTTTCTCCACCATACAGTGGAACTGGATCTAGAGTCTCCTATATGCTGATTGCTTCGTGCTGCAGGATCAGCAGGAAAGGAAGGTCCAATTAACCCTAACAGCGCTGGAACTGGATCTTCCAAATAGGGTTATGAAACCCAAATTGTCCTGGTTGGAAACGATGATGGTAGATAGAGTGGAACAGGATATAAGTTCAATCAGACCATGAACTAGGGGGTAATAATCAGATAGGTGAGGTATTCCAGAGGAGTGTAAAGCTATTTATTAAAAATATATAAGAACCTTACTCATAACGTGTAACACAAAAAATAGAGGATAAGTATGAGTCAAGTCTCTCACACTTAACTCTTAGATCTAGGGAATCAAATCAGCAAAAGTCCTGTATAGCTATATTGCTGTATCACAGTCCCTATATTGAGTTTAAAGCTCTCTGCCTGGTACCTTCTTCCTCCAATCCGGTATGTCGCTGGGTGGAGGGGTTGGGTAGCGTGCTGCCTTCCTACTCGGTATACAACCGGGTTCTACCCTCTCTCTCACCACTTCCGCGTCTCGTCACGCGTCACATGGGACAGCCACCTCTCATCTCATGCGATCCTCCAACGGCCAGACTGCACAGAGTTACCTCCAAGTTCTCCCGAGGTTTTCTCCAGTAAAGTTGCTTGGAACAGCTCCTGATTCTCAGCAGGCACTAGCGACAAGACTCCCAACTGATCCTCTCCTACTGAAATTTGCTTACCCTACGCGTTTAAACTTGCGTCTTCGTCAGCGATATAATTAGTTACCTCACCCTACCTCCTTAAGTTGTCATCTCTTCCACATTGATTGATTGAATAAAAGTGTAATTGCTGATATCGGAGTTCATTTCAAAATCTACAGGATATAATAACAGCGTACACAAATGTATACAATGACAGACCCAATCTAGATTCGTCTGGAGAGAAAGATGGCAAATAAAACTGACTGAAAACTATAATAATAATAATAATAATAAAAGAAATATATAGGAAAAAAGGGGAGAAGAGGGAGAAAAAGGGGACGTCATATGCCATCAGCATACAGGCTATGAATTGTAATATATCCTCTCTCCAACCAAAAACATAAAAACTGTAAAGAAATAATACATATGACAGAGAATATAATGTAACAATTCTAAGAACATAAATTAATCATGAATCTGATCATGAATTCCTAAGAAGTGTTTCGGCAGCTTGTGTAACTCATCGCCTTCAAGAGTGTCCCGTCTATGTTCCACAAATCCTTCTCTTAGTGTCCTCTTTGTTCTCCCTACGTATTGGGAGCCACATGGACAGGTTAACACATAGATCACAGACGTAGTTTCTATTGGGTGAATGGATTATTTTTTGATTGTACCGTTTTGTTATCTGGACCGACACGGTTACCCACCCTTCTTTGCCTATTATAATGAGTAAGGACACCTGATCTTTTACACTGCCATTTGTTATTTTCTGATGAATGGTTTCCATATAGTAGGGATAAGGAGCGATTTTCTATCAAGTTTTGCTGCTTTAGTGAAATATTCCTCAACCAATTTTGTGTCATATTTCTTTGCTTTGGAATGATCCATTAATATTTTCCAGTCTGCATAAAAATCTCGGTCTTTTGAACAGTTATTCCTTACCCTCTGCAACTGTCCATAGGGTGTGTTTTTTCTCTGTGTTGGACAATGACAACTGGTCACCTCTAGGTAGCCATTTCCATCAACACTTTTCCTGTACAGCTTAGAATGTATAGTACGAAGAAATGTCACTCAGCGTTAGCGCGGTCTGTAGATATGGTCCCTCTTGCTGCCGTCAGTCTGAGGGACCCCACACACCCCTATAAACGTGAGCTCCTGGAAGGGAGCTCACAGACAGAAAAAGAATAGGCAGACAGGTGCACTAAGGGACATAGACTCGTTTATTAATATTAATATATCTCAATACATGTAAAAATAAGGGGAAACCAATATAACAAAAAATGGCAAATAAAAGGTAATTTTAAATTTGTATATGGGGTGATGGGAGAAACTCACTGTAGCTGAGGTACCTCCTCCTCAGTTAATTATGTGGAGGAGATATATAGATGATATTATCATCATCTGGGATGTTGATGAGATTTCCCTCCTTGATTATATTGCTCAATTAAATGTTAACACATTTAATTTACAATTTAGTGGAGAAAATAATGATTCAATAGTACATTACCTTGACCTTGACATTTTTATTGAATTTGAACAAATCTGTACTAAGACCTATTATAAGGAAACGAATGTGAACTCATATATCCATCCCGTCAGTTGCCATTTTAAAACCTGGATTGAAAATATACCTTTTAACCAATTTGCTCGATTGAAAAGGAATTGCACTCATGAGGGGCAATTTCAAACTCAGGCATTATTCTTAAAAGAAAGATTTTTGCAGAAAGATTATGACAAAAATCTTTTAGATTGTGCCATGGATAAAGGCAACCTTGCCAAAAGAAAAAATCTACTAAAAAACAAAAATAAAAAGCCACAGAGACATGACTTTAAAAAGGGAGTGGACATTCAGACAACACATGTTGTGGCAGAAACGACATCTACATTAGATGAGGTCACATGTGTCAATAAAAACAAGAATGGGAATTTTCCAGTGTTTATTACTCAATTCAATGATCAACATAAGGCTATACAGCAGGCTATTTGTAAACACTGGAAGGCAATAGGGAACTTCGTTTAAGTAGAAGGGAACAATACTGGATATATACCATGCAATCCAGACATCCTCAGGGATTAAATGACTATATAGAATTGGTTCCCTTCCTTAAAGCATACAATACTGGTTGTTTATTACATTTTATGGTGATTCATCCCTTTTTAACTTATAACAGTTTATATTATTGCCTTTATAAAAAAAGTCAACATTATTGTGTGTTTTTTTGAACTTTCCAAATTTGATTGATTTATAAAATGACGGTTTTCATTATCAGTATTTTTATTTGGTTTAAGTGTGCATTTTTGATTCACAGTGTGTTGCATGTCATGTGTTTTTAACTGATTCATGTTATTTTAAATTGTTTAAAATGTTCAGTTGTGGTTTTTGTAAAAATTGCATTAATTCATTATACAGGACACAGTTAGCCTGATTGGGTTAAACCTCTAATTGATTTCATGGACTTGGCTAGTCATTTGGCAGCCGGGAGATCGGAATGCATGATTACAGTCCTGAGTTTTCAATTGCCATTCATTTAGGCATTCATTGGCTGCGGTATCTAACTCCAGGGACAGCGTCATCACGTGACCTCCTGACGAAGCACTATGTGTGAAACACGTAGAGGTCACGTGAGACTGTTCCCGTGGAGTTTGCAGGCGGAGGCTGTGCAGGGCTCTTCACATCTCGCTGCCTATTTGGTATGTTCATTGATCGGTTCCGGATCCTTTCTTTGATTATCTAGTGTGGGTGCGATATTGTCCTGTTCCCCTCTCTGCCCTATATTGGTTAAAATCTGTTTTTAACCCTTTTTTAACCTTTTATTTGCCATTTTTTGTTATATTGGTTTCCCCTTATTTTCACATGTATTGGGATATATTAATATTAATAAATGAGTCAATGTCACTTAGTGCACCTGTCTGCCTATTCTTTTTTTAGAATGTATAGTGTTGTATTGTATGTCTTTATTTATATAGCGCCAAAAGTGTACTCAGCGCTTCACAAAGAATACAGTACCGGGAATTATAATAATAAAGTAAGTGCAGCAAAATCAGACAATAGGAAAGGAAATCCCTGCCCCGAAGAGCTTACAATCTAAGATGTTTGATGGGAGACTTACAGAGACAGCAGGTGAGGGAATAAGTGCTGTGTATGGCAGTGCTTGGCCACAATGGGTGGTAGGAGTGGCCGAGTGTGGGATAGTAGCCATGAGCGCAGGCTGTTGGGATGCTTAACTTGTGGGGTGAGTTTTAAGGTAAGTGAGTATTAGATCAGAAGGTTAACACCATTTACAGGGGAAGAGATGGCAGGTCTGCATGGGTGAGTTCAGGTGTGTATGTCTGGGTTCAGGCTTAGGGGAGATCCCCAGCAGCAGGAAGGAGTAGATAGAGGGTGTGAATAGAGGATTTGTGTGGGTGTTTTTTATTGAGGGGTAAATAAGTTGTTGGGAGAGAGGTGTATAAATAATGGTGCAGTGGAGATTGGGGAAGTTGGAGAGAACAGAGATGTTCACAAAGGAGTGAGGAAACAGTGAACAGAAAAAGCAATAGGGAGGGCATGGTGAGATGCAGGAGGAGAGACAGTCCAGGTATAGGAGGATAGGAAGAGTACAAAGAATCAGAGCATTTAGAAAATCAAGTTCTCTCAGCTGTAGATTTGTTGTTGTGCAGAGTCAAGAACTTCCTCCAATCTTCACCTCCAAATTAATCTCCAAAATTATCTCCACACTTTCAATGTTACACTTTAAGATGTTACACACAGCCTTACACACAGTTATCTATCTGGAGCACTTCCACATCTAGAAACGCTATTTTAGTCTTGTTATCGGAGTAGGTGAAACGTTATACTCTATCGCTAATATTAAGATTATTTAAAAACTGAATGAGATGACTCTGCACTCAAAATAAAAATGATATCGTCTATGAACCTCAGCCACATGCTGATATTTGTAATTAAGGAGTTATTCTCCCAGGTGCCGCACAGCTCCCAGTGTCACATAACAAGATTAGCATAACTGGGTGCAAATTTCATGCCCATGGCTGTGCTGCATCTTTGGAGATAAACTCCATTTTGAGTGGGAACTTTATTATCAATACTGTTTAAAATAAACTCAATCTGTTATTTGGGTAAGTCACTTAGAAGATTCAAATAAAAAACCTATAGCATCCAGGCCTCTCCAATGCATTATACTCTAATACCGTTCAGAGACATCACAGGTGACCCATATGAAATCTTCTTCCCATTCAACCTCCTCAAAAGTTTAGAGTAGCTGTACAGTAACTCTCAAAAAGGATGGTAGGGCGTAAACCAACAGTTATAGAAAACTGTCAATTGATTGGGATAAGTTGATTGCGGGTGATCCTATGCCTGAAATGATGAGTCTGCCTGGCGGTTCACCCGTATCTTTATGTATTTTTGGTAAATGGTAAAAGATTGGTAAACAAGGATTTTTAACTAGAAGGAAATCATTTTCTAAATCTGTTAACATTCCAGGACCCCTTTGCTTTTTCAAGGAAGGGTGTCAGTTCCTCAACATGAACTGTAGTGGGGTTGTTTCTTAAATGTTGGGCAATCAAGAAGGTTGGTCGCCTCTTGAATGTAGTCTATTCTATCCTATATGACAACCGCCCTCCCTTATCTGTGTGACTAATAGTTATATTGTAATTTTCTGTATGAGCTTTGAGGGCTCCCTGTTCATTGAAGGATGAATTATTAATAATAATGATAATAATTTTATATAGTGCTTTTCTCCCAATGGAACTCAAATTCTTCCATAGTTTCGGGCCCTTCTCACAGAGAGTTTCTAATTCTTGATGAACTACTTTAAAACAAGGTTTCAATGTGTGAGCCTTTTGAGTATACCGGTTAAAAAAGTAGATTGTAGTCTTAGCCCACTATGTTTGAATTCCTTGGGGGTGATGGTCATTCCCTCCCCACATCCTTTCCACGTCTGGGTAATGGGAGGTGGAGAAATATCAGTGTTATCTTCCAAAAGACTAACCAGATCTCAGAACTTTCTGATCTCTTTCTTCATACTATCTATGTCCATAGTTATTCCACATGTTCCTATTTATAGAGCTAGCTCTTGGGTTTTTTAATTCATTTCTATTATAGTTTCCAATTAAGATTATAAGTGTACGATGTCTAGTTAAAATGGCGGCTCTCGTTCTGTTTGAATGGGTTTATACACATTTGGTCTTTTCCATTCTCGTTTATTTTGGTCAAAGTCGAACTTGTTTTTCCTGAACCTCCTGTGCTTATTTGCCTCTGTGTTTTTCTCAATACGTAGGGAGTACAAAGAGATCGCTACATGAACGATTCTTGGAACATAGACGGAACATTCATGAAGCTGATGATGATAAATTACACAACCTGTCAAAACACTTCTTCGGAATTCATGATCAGAACCAGGAAGGGCTTACAGTAAAATGTATAGAAGCGCTGTACAATGACAATCGGGGAGCATACTTGATATCATTTTTTTTGTATCTCCAGTCTTATTATATATTTTCATTCATATAATTTTTTTTCATACATTTTCTTTAACTATTATTACTATTTTTTCTGATGTTTATTTCTTATAATTTGTTCTTAATTCCTTTTTATTTATTTTTTACATTAAAAAAAAATAGTTCTGTTTTAGTGTCACATTTTAGTGTCATATTTTCTATCTATCCCAAGGTTTAATGAACATATACATACATTCAATACTACTTCATGAATTCATAATAGTATTTTATTTCTCCTCTGGTATATGTACAATATATTTACATTTTTGGCTGGTCTATAGAACTATATACTGTATATATACATATATATATATATATATATATATAATGTTACCTTCTCCATATATATATATATATAAAAGGTAACATTATATATTATAATAACTTTATATTAATATATTAACATAATATTAACATTATATATATAATAAATAATCAGTGCTAAAGTGTTCACTGATACAGTATGTGAAAAGTGTGTCAACCAATGTGTATATAACTGATTGAATGTTAATATTCTGAGTGATGTACGATTCATTTTAACTACAAATAGTGTTTAATGCAAATGGTACAATAATAATAAAAGGTGGTGCAAACGTGAAAAAAGAATAAAAACTGAAGTCAATACAAACCAATATATATATATATATATATATAAAAGGTAGGGGAAGATCAAAACAAAAACAGAGGTGCTTGCTCCAAAGCACAGATATATATATAAAACACTCAATAATATAAATGGAACAATGAAAATATTACCAATGGTGAGTCCTGTGAGCAATGTCCCACTTTATTCAATGGTTCAAATGGTGTAAAGATTAAATATTTCAGCATAAATCCAAATACACGCAGGAAATTGAGAATCAGTGCAGAATGATAAACTTCATGGAGATATAACAGGTAGGAGTATGCCCCCAAATGATGGCTGTAATAGGGGATCCGATGTTTAGGTGGGTCCTGAGGCTGAAATGCCCTCTCTCCAGCACAGAGGGTGGAAATGCCTCTAAGGGGAAATCCGGGTTTCACAACAACTGTGATCAGCTGGAGACTTTGACAAAGTAAAAGGAGCCGTCTGCAAAGCGTCTCAGAGGAAAAGCAAACTGCCACCCGTAGTGTATGCTGTATATTAGTATTATAATATATAAAATGATTTATTTATTTCATTTATGTTGAACAATAATGATCTTTGTAATTTCAACAAATAATGCATATTTTCCCCTTAATTCAACTGCAAACATAGAATTGAGCATGAAACGTAGTTAAAATTACTTATACACATTCTATTCTATTCTAAAATATGTAACTAAAAGCCTAATGTAAATGAAATATTAGACAGAGCCGCAGAGGTGCAGGTTTTTATGCGGCACAAGTAATACAAAAGGGTTAATAATGAAATGTCAGGTTTTAGTCACTTTGGATAAGGGTTGATCTTTTGTTTTTTGCTGTTAAATTATTTTCTGCCATAGGGTTTTCTAAGAAATCCTTTTACGAACCCCTCAAGTGAGTATTTGAACCTAATTTTAACTCGATTTGTATTACATTTTTAAGTCAAGTGCTAAATTACTGAAATACTTATTGTAATATTTACCTCCATTTTTTTTATATCACACAGATTTTATACAGATAGAAATGTTAATGAATAAACAATTATTTGTAAGTTTGAAAAAAATGCATTCTTTTTTTTCTCCCCCATCAGGTTTTATATAAACTTAAGTTTATTTGATTTGAGTGAATCTATGCCTTGTGGAGTTATCAATTAATCTGCCTTTGACTTTAATGGGAGTTTCTGCCTCGATTGGCATGATCATAGTTTAATTAATAACCCCATTAGGAGGGAAGGTTTTAGCACTTAAAAGGCTATTACAATCGGTAGGTTAAGAGAAAAGATCAGCCTTGAATTAACCATGTTCAACAGTCACCCTCATGTCAGGAAAGTCCATCATTGTCCATTCTCTATTCCTCCTAAACTGTATAGTTTCATGAGCATTATACTGTAGATGTAATTTAAGAGGACTAATTATCACCTATCCATGGCAAAAAATGTCATCTATATAACACCACCATGTGTAGCTATAGGGTTGATATTCAGAATTAGTAAAACTGTCTGCACGTAGGTGGAGACCCACTCCTTTCCCCCGGTGGGTGCAGTACACTACAGCCTATATTTATTGCTTTTTTTCCTAGTTTTTCTATTTTCGTCATTTCTTTTGAGTGTGCTAATTGTCCCTTATGTTGTTTTTGACTCATGACGGCAGCATTATTAGTAAACCAAAAAAAAAAACAACAAAAGGATAAAAACATTGACCGACAATTAATCCGTAAATGCAAGAGTATTAATCAAAATGATAAAAATAAATTATTAAAATATAAATGATTTGTTGTCTATTATTGAGACAATAAAAGGTTAGATAACTGGTGACCACATACAGCCAGGTACAAAACCTATTAATTTGGTTAAGCATTTTAATTATACATGAGATCATAAAAAACTTTCAGAGGATTCCCTATGATACGTCCCCAATCTTATGTTTGATACATGAAGCAGTTGGACAAACAATGTCGGATTATAAAGTACTTGTACTGTGAAGCAGTAAAGCACTTATTTAGTTAAACAATTGCTAAATTATAAAGAGAACTTCTATTGGTGGCATATCTCATAAATGCCGAAAATTGCATACATGCAAAGCAAAATAGCAATATATTCTTCAGCAAAAATGTTACCAAACATGTCCCTACTCACATTATACCTCCCTTAGGAAATATTGTAATTCCAGGTGCAGAGAGGCTCAACCGAATTCTAATGTGCTCCCCTGTCAAATGAAATGATTCTATGAAATGTTGGGTCCGCAGCTCACACTGAAGGTAAAATCTCTCAGTTCAATGGGTAGATTCCACATAAACATACTCCGGTAATTAGTGTCCTATCCCGAGAGGGAGAAACCTCTCAAATATCAGAGGAATGAGCTATGTGGTACAGTATGTGCTTTACATTGACTTCTCTAAAGAGTTATTAGTTCTCATAATCGGAATTCAGAAGGCATACCCCATTTTTGCTTTGTCAGTGTTGTATAATGTTATATGGCCGTGGGGTCTATTCCTCTCCCTGGGGAACTGCCGGTTTCTAGAAATGACCGAACATTAGAATGCGCCTAGATTACACGTGGATGCAATATTATTTGGTTAAACAGGTGAGAACTATTAACGCTGCTCTCATCGGGCTTATAGAAATATGGACGGAAGAAAATAAGTGCAAGCTGCAGAAAAAGCTCGAGCATTAAAACGAAATCTTAAATGCAAGGAACCGAGGAGACGTTCCCCAGACCTACGATGCTACCGCACATCTTATGAGAAAGGGTGACGGTTATATTTTGGGCTTTTGTTAATTTATGCTGATTTTGTGGATTACATAAAACGTTGCATTGTGTTTTTAGGCCACTGTGTAAGTATGTTGCTCTGTTTGTTTCTTTGTTGCACAAATAAAGAAATAATAAAAAAGTAAGTATGGAGGGAAAAGAACCTCATCAAGAAACCAGTAATGAGAAGAGACAGAAGCCCAACACTATCAGAATAACATTAGACTTGTGATGTGTGTCCGGGAAACTTCCCTATCGCACCTTTCCTGTGAAATCTGAACAGCCTAAAACTCACCAGAATAGAGTGTCTGCTCCTCCTCAGCTGCCACCGATTACTGATAACTCTGCTCCTCCTCACCTGCCACCGATTACTGATAACTCTGCTCCTCCTCACCTGCCACCGATTACTGATAACTCTGCTCCTCCTCACCTGCCACCGATTACTGATAACACTGCTCCCGCTGCCACCGATTACTGATAGCACTGCTCCCGCTGCCACCGATTACTGATAACACTGCTCCCGCTGCCACCGATTACTGATAACACTGCTCCAGCTGCCACCGATTACTGATAGCACTGCTCCCGCTGCCACCGATTACTGATAACACTGCTCCCGCTGCCACCGATTACTGATAACACTGCTCCAGCTGCCACCGATTACTGATAGCACTGCTCCAGCTGCCACCGATTACTGATAGCACTGCTCCAGCTGCCACCGATTACTGATAACACTGCTCCAGCTGCCACCGATTACTGATAACACTGCTCCAGCTGCCACCGATTACTGATAACACTGCTCCAGCTGCCACCGATTACTGATAACACTGCTCCAGCTGCCACCGATTACTGATAACACTGCTCCAGCTGCCACCGATTACTGATAACACTGCTCCAGCTGCCACCGATTACTGATAACACTGCTCCAGCTGCCACAGATTACTGATAACACTGCTCCAGCTGCCACCGATTACTGATAACACTGCTCCAGCTGCCACCGATTACTGATAGCACTGCTCCAGCTGATACCGATTACTGATAACACTGCTCCAGCTGCCACAGATTACTGATAACACTGCTCCAGCTGCCACCGATTACTGATAACACTGCTCCAGCTGCCACCGATTACTGATAACACTGCTCCAGCTGCCACCGATTACTGATAACACTGCTCCAGCTGCCACCGATTACTGATAGCACTGCTCCAGCTGCCACCGATTACTGATAACACTGCTCCAGCTGCCACGATTACTGATAACACTGCTCCAGCTGCCACCGATTACTGATAACACTGCTCCAGCTGCCACCGATTACTGATAACACTGCTCCAGCTGCCACGATTACTGACAACACTGCTCCAGCTGCCACGATTACTGATAGCACTGCTCCAGCTGCCACCGATTACTGATAACACTGCTCCTGCTGAGCCGTAACAAGCCTAAGCAAACCCAGCCACATTTTCTGCACCAGTGGTTTTGGTCCAACCCTCCCTATTACCTTTCTACACCTTTTAATTTTCTGTTCTTTCACCTTCAAATGTTTTGTCCATAAATACATTTAGATTGTATTTATGCATCACGTTCCCTCCCGTCTCTTCTCCTATCGCTTTAATCTCTCCCATTGTGTCCAATTTTCCACCATATTTCCCCCCCCCATGCCAACCCTCTGCTCATCACCCAGCTTCTCCTTCTTGTTTCTGAAACTATTCCTCCAAGCCCAAGTTTAGACACAATCCCAGCACCTACTCCTTGCACCCACTCTCAGCACCCACTCGCACCACACACTGCCAACCCACAACACACAATCCCAGCACCCACTCCTTGCACCCACTCTCAGCACCCACTCCTGGCACCCACTCCTTGCACCCACTCCTTGCACCCACTCCTTCCACCACACACTGCCAACCCACAACATACAATCCCAGCACCCACTCCTTGCACCCACTCCTTGCACCCACTCCTTGCACCCACTCCTTGCACCCACTCCTTGCACCCACTCGCACCACACACTGCCAACCCACAACACACAATCCCAGCACCCACTCCTTGCACCCACTCGCACCACACACTGCCAACCCACAAAACACAATCCCAGCACCCACTCCTTGCACCCACGCCTTGCACCCACTCCTTGCACCCACTCGCACCACACACTGCCAACCCACAACACACAATCCCAGCACCCACTCCTTGCACCCACTCCTTGCACCCACTCGCACCACACACTGCCAACCCACAACACACAATCCCAGCACCCACTCCTTGCACCCACTCGCACCACACACTGCCAACCCACAAAACACAATCCCAGCACCCACTCCTTGCACCCACTCGCAGCACACACTCTCAGCATCCACTCGCAACATACACTGCCAACCCACAATTTCAGCACACACTCACAGCACACAATCACATCACACAATCCCAGCACACACTCTCAGCACACACTTTAAGCATCCACTCGCAGCACACACTCGCAACACCCACTGTCAACCCTCAATCCCAGCACATACTCACAGCACACAATCCCAGCACACAATCCCATCCCACAACCCCAGCACACAATCCCCTCCCACAATCCCCTCCCACAATCCGCTCCCACAATCCCAGCACACAATCCCCTCCCACAACCCCAGCACACAATCCCAGCACACAATCCCAGCACACATTCACAGCACACAATCCCAGCACACAATCCCAGCACACAAATCCAGCACACAAATCCAGCACACAATCCCAGCACACAATCCCCTCCCACAATCCCATCCCACAATCCCAGCACACAAACCCCAGCACACAATCCCAGCACACAATCCCAGCACACAATCCCAGCACACAAACCCCAGCACACAATCCCAGCACACAATCCCAGCACACAATCCCCTCCCACAATCCCAGCACCCACTCCTTGCACCCACTCGCACCACACACTGCCAACCCACAAAACACAATCCCAGCACCCACTCCTTGCACCCACTCTCAGCACCCACTCGCAGCACACACTCTCAGCATCCACTCGCAGCACACACTCGCAACATACACTGCCAACCCACAATTTCAGCACACACTCACAGCACACAATCACATCACACAATCCCATCCCACAACCCCAGCACACAATCCCAGCACACAATCCCCTCCCACAATCCCCTCCTACAATCCCAGCACACAATCCCAGCACACAATCCCCTCCCACAATCCTAGCACACAATCCCAGCACACAATCCCAGCACACAATCCCAGCACACAATCTCAGCACACAATCTCAGCACACAAATCCAGCACACAAATCCAGCACACAATCCCAGCACACAATCCCAGCACACAATCCCCTCCCACAATCCCCTCCCACAATCCCAGCACACAATCCCAGCACACAAACCCCAGCACACAATCCCAGCACACAATCCCAGCACACAAATCCAGCACACAATCCCCTTCCACAATCCCAGCACACAATCCCAGCACACAATCCCCTCCCACAATCCCAGCACACAATCCCAGCACACAATCCCAGCACACAATCCCCTCCCACAATCCCAGCACACAATCCCAGCACACAAACCCCAGCACACAAACCCCAGCACACAAACCCCAGCACACAAACCCCAGCACACAAATCCAGTCTTCACTCCCCTGTTAACACAGATACCCAGCAAGCTCAAACTCCCCCACCCACCACAAAGTGAATATATATTTATGTCAACCAGAGAGCTACTGAGCGTGGCAATTGTATATAACAAGAGACAGGGGGTGCCCAATGCTGCATCCAATTGACAAAACATATAATTGGCCAAAGGGTTAACTAAATAACCAATTATTATTATTGAAGTATTTTACTTTATATGTTTTGTCCGTTGGATGCAGCATTGGGCACCCCCTGTCTCTTGTTCACTCCCCTGTTGCTCACTTGACTCCCATTCTCCGGTCTTGAGGCCGCAGCACATATAAATCTCTCTACTCTCTGGAATTTATATTAAAGGGGCATTTCAACTCACCAGGTAAAAGCAACCACATAGTGAGCACCTTATCAGTGTAATTGGCGTCAGTAGAAAGATTCCGCTCCCCTTATAGTAACTGTCCGATGCATTTCTATCTTGTGAAAAAGGAGCATGATGATACTTTTGCCCGATTTTCAGGGTTGCCCTATAATCGGTCAAATGCAGTATATACTTTGCTATAAAAACATGTGTTTTCCCTTCCATGTTCCCCTATTTGTGGGTTCTGCGACTCATGCTATTCGTTTTTTTCTTTGACTTTTTTTTTAAAACGTAATTTTTTTTTTGCATATTAATAGGGGATAAAAAAAGCAGGGGGAGGGGAAGGGGTGACCACATTGTATTTTAGTAAGGGGTACAATCTTTGTTAAACGCCTTCATTTAGTACCATATTCTTTAAGACTATTTTCTGCATCTGCCTGTTCATTATGAGTGTATAACACCTTGAGAGCTTCCAGCCCACACCTTATTGTATCTACTTTATTTTGCTTTTTTCGCACTGTATATACTTTATTCATTAGAACAACAAGAAGGTGCGACAGCGCTCACCCATGCTATGTAAATGAATGTTGAATATTTGAGGTTGCCTATGTTGCCAAGATTGGCAGCTGGTGCTACCTATGTGCTGAGATAATTAATATTATCAGAAAGGACGGCAGCTGAAAAGACAACTGCTGTCCCAAAGAAGCACATTAAATGGTGCACTCTCAGGCGGTTAAAACGTAACTTTTAATTATGCAAACGTAATATACGTATACACTAGTAGAATTGACATAAAGTGTGTGTTTAAAAATAAACAAATAAAATGACAGGGAGTAGGATGTTGTCTGTTGCACTATAATTGTGTTGTTGTATATTTTTCCAAGGCTGTAATATATTACATATCAATCCAATTGTGTGGTAGTATACTGTAGTACAAAGTGTGTATGTAAATGGAGATATGGAATCTATATGCTAGATATGAAAGTCAAGTGGAGTGTGACGCAGCTCTAACATCACTGCCAAATTTGAGTCCTCAGCAATTATTTTCAGCTAATCTCCATATAGTGCAATAATGGGTGAGCTGATATAGCTTGGAGAGTGCCTGGTGTTGTAGTGCAGTGGAGATATAAGTCTATACACTAGATATAAAAGTCATGTGGAGCATGACGCAGCTCTAACTTCACTGCCAAATTTTACTCCTCAGACAATAATTTAAACTAATCTCCACAGTGTGATAACCTATCACATAATATTGTTATATTCCACCGGTGAGACCGCGCCAAGACAGGAGGGGCGAGAACGTGCCCCACACTCAGAGACCGAAGGAGACCACGCAGAACCCGCGCGCCACGCGTAAGTACCACGAGAAGATACACTGATGCACACCCATCCAGAGTGTGTAACACTGACAGCATCTCGACAAACTGTGTTTGAATGTGGGAGCAAGACGTACAAATATGGTCACGTGAACATGATACACTTAAAATCAGGCTGGAGCTCGCAGAATGGAAAGCTGAGCAGGACAGGGTGGAAGGTGAGTAAAGTTGGGCGCACAGGAGGAACAATACATTCTATTCTAGCCATGGACGATTGCTATTATTGTATCATTAGCCTCTGCTCATTGGCACGTAGAAGCCTGGGGAATTGTAAACACAAAGTGGGACATGAGGTTTCCACTGGGGGAAATCTGCTACTAAACTGATCTGTGAGGGGGGGGGGGGGGAGATCCAGAAGCAAGAATCATCTATCCTGGTATTCACTGCAACCGTCATTGTTAAAAGTATTCCACACTTTAACAATGAACTATTAACGATAAAACGTTCCAAAGTTTCCTATAAGTACAGAGTGTCTTTTTATAGGTAACTTTGGAAGCTAAACTTCCTTCTTCTTCTCCTCCCACCCAATGCCAGAGGAGAAGACTCATGTCCCAGGTGCCAGACACACACCCAGCAGACATAAAACCCAGGTGTTCCCCGAGTTTCACACTTCTGTTTCCCAAGCATTTTTTATTTTTTTTATTGTATTAACCTCTACCACCTGTGCTGGGAAGCTTTACCATGAATCCACCACCCTTTCTGTATGAAAGGACTACCTCCCATTTCCCCTGAGCCCCGCACCCTCCAGCTTCAAAGAATGACCTCTTGTTCTGACTCTTCTAATAATGTATAACAGATTTACCTGCAGAGAAAGCCAGACATGTCTCATTGCTCTGAAATTTCCCATCTATGGGCAGGAACTGGCCATGGTTGGAAAGCTCTGGTGTGTCCTAGTAAATGGGGTCACTATGGAATCCAAATTAGCACAAATGACCTGCAAATAATAAGGAAAACAGCCACAGAAAACAGTGAAGATCTCAGTGTTATACTCACCAGGTGACTATAGACTGTCATTAACCATAAGGCATGGTGACTAAGAGGATGACCCAAGAAGTGTTATATTCTTGATTCTGACTGAGTAGTTGTTTATTGCACTTTTTTGGGTTCTTTTCTTGTAGTAAGCCCTGGTTACCAGAGGGTGTCACTATTTCACTGTTTTAATTTGGATTATTTCCTTGTGGCACTATCTCCTCTTGAGCGCCAACCCTGGTTATTTTCTTGCTACTGAGTAGTTGACCCACCGCTTGCAATGTTTGTTGCATTTTGTACCTGGATCTCCGGCACTTTGGTGTCTCTCATGCACTGCCTGGGCCGACCCAATGGAGCGACAGTCGTGCAGCACTGGATCTTATGGATCACAGCGTTCGTACAGGGTAACCACTTCCTCCTAGGGGATCATCTGGGAGCACTCCAAAGCCAAGTCCAGTTCGCTCTTCCCCTTGTCTTGGAGGATACATAGGAGGAAGATGGGAGCGAGAGAAGGGAGAAGGAAAGACCATGAATCAATGTTGAGCTGAGGGCCCTGCGCAGTAGAACGTTGGTGGAAGATGCCAAAAATCAATGAAGAATATTTCCTTGTTAGTAAAAATACAAATAAAATCACTAAGTTGTTCTCTAACAACTTGATATACTTATGTAACCCCTCCTAAGAGGTTGAGGGTTGGCGTGTATTGGGCCCCACCATGGGATCATGACATCCCAAAGAGTATATAGTGGGGGGGAGAGTATCCGATGTGATCTCTCTATAAGCCGGGCAAGGAGGGTTACACTTAATTGTTAATTGACCAAGTAAACAATTCATATCACCCACCATTTATATTCCAAATTCACGTGTGCAAAGAAAGGTGGTCATTCACGAAAGTAGCACTCTGCTCCAATGGTTTGTTGTTTTCTCCACTTCAGTCTGTAGCTTAAGAAGACTAAATGAAGCCCATCTTTCTGCCGATTCTTCTTTTTCTGATACAGTGAAAGATGAGCTCACTGCTACCAGCTACCAGCACGTGGATGAGCTCAGTGTTACAATGGTGAGTACTCTCTACAAAGTTCCTAATTATGCTGGGGTGTTTTATGTCTAACCAAGCTGGGGCTGTACATTTATTTGCCACCTTTCCCTTCCTTTGGAAAAATGTTCCCTGCATCTGCTACTCTTTCAGTAAAAAATAATTGATGTAGGAGAACTTATAAACTTACACTCGAGGGTTAAATACTTTCCTTGGAACTCTGACCCAGATACGGGCTCACTGGGGCTCTCCGGGGTTTCTGATTTTCTCCGTCATAACATTCTGCATAAAGTTGTAAACGACAAATAATTCTGATGAGGACACGACAGATGTTTAATCAGCAATGAGACAGTGTCAGAGTCCTGTTTGGAGAAGGGAGTAGTTTCTTATGAACATGTTTATACCACCGTCCTTCCATATAATGTAATATAATGTAATCCTGCGGTGTTACAAGCAAGTCTCAGACCCAGTCCCATTTACTGCAATACTCCTAGAAATAACCCAGAATAAAAAGCAGGGATTTACATACACTGCCGCGACCTCTTCTTGCTCATGGAGCGACTATTGCTGTATCTTCAAGCAGAGAACGTTCTGTGCTCCTCAGATATCTTTCTTACATTGCCACCGAAGCTCAGCCTTTGTTTGCGCACTATCTGTATCGATTTAACTGCTTTCTTTCTGTGAGAGGGAGACGTCTAGGAGGAAAAAGCCAAGTCTGCAGTGAGAAACAACCCAGAACTAGTGCGAGACGACGACAAGAGAGAAGAAAAATTACATCGTAAGGAAGAGCCAGAAGTGGAAGATACCTCGATGTAATAGAACTTACACAAGGCCGTGCAAGTGTTATATTCATTTCTATATATATCTACATATATGTATTTTCCCGCTCACGGAGTCCATCCCCAAGCTGATGAATCAATTGAAGTGACTTCACCCCATTGGTCGCCAGTTAAGAAGATTTACCTTCCTTAATTCCTACTCTCCCTCACACTGCGCTCCCCATCTTTCTGTGTTCCATTGCTACTCAGGGTCCTCGATAGCTCCTGTTGGGGTCCGTGTCACAGGAGGCCACCACAAGAAAACACGTGAATTCTAAAGGCCGTACTATACCCTTTTTATTTTATTTATTTACTGACTCACACACTCACCACATGGAGATAGGGCCGGGGCATTTTCCCATCTCACTGCCACCGTAGCTGCCACATCATTTTCTCAGAGAATTAGTGGTTTTAATGCACTGGGGAAATAATTCACCCCGCAGAGAGAATTGCCCGGGGCTTTATATCTTACAGGTGTTACATTTATCAAGGTCTCCCGGCTGCATAGCGGAGGCAAGTCGGGGAGCAAAACACAGCACAATGGGGTCTGTGTATCAAGGCAAAAGTGATGCAGTTCTCGGGCAAATAAATCTTTACATATGTGTAACGGGTATCCCCCCCCCCAATCGCAGATATAGTGTGGGGTGCAAGGGAACATACGATGTTACCATAGGTGTGGTGCATTACCTGTTGGCTCACAGGAGGGCTGAGCTTCCGCCACGGGGAACATGGGGCAATACAATACTAGGGACAACCACTTACTCGATACAGCGCCTCCACCTGCGATGGCTCCCACCCGAGGGGGAGTGGTTCCTCGCAGGACAATCAATAATAACATACACGGTGAGGTATAATAACTAAGGACTTTACTAACATGCAAACAACGTATCACGGCAGTACCACAATATAACCTGTGTCCCTCTCTAGAGGAGACACCTACTGCGTCGCGCAGGACGCTTCCCCAACACCAGGTGATCCCACCCAGTGTCCCGAGAATCCCACCCAATGTCCGGCACTCTTGGAGAGAACGTGGGTAACTGCGCAGTCACAGTTACACTAAGGGGCCCGTTGGTGCACTTATGACTGTATGGTACCTGCCGAGCACTCCGGTACTCGGATCAGCAACTGGCTTCGCAAAGGGTCAGACGTGTGATGAATCCGTCTGATCCTCCAACCGAACTCCTTTGTACGCAGACCGCCAGGGCGGTCTCCCTCTGGAATAGTCTCTGCGGACCCCAACGTGCTGCAAGCCCGCGAAATGTATCCTTTCTCGCTCCAGGGCAATCCTTCAGCCCTATTGGCTCCTATGAGGCACCTGATGCCTCCCTCGCTATGCTCCATGGGAGTTGTAGTCCCATAGAGCCTATCCTGGCATTGGGGCCGCATGCGCACTTGCCCTGCGCATGCGCGAGTCTTTGGGGGCCGCCTCAACCTCTCCCTGCCTAACCTAGCCCTCGCGCAACTTCGCCCTGACTCTGGGGCTCTAACTGCGCATGCGCGACCACTGCGCATGCGCGAGCTAAGGGGCAATGGCGGCGCCCTTACCGCCCGGCTCCGGGAGCACCGGGAGCCCTGTGACGCGCGTGCGGCCTTGGCAACCGGCCACACGCGTCCCCGGCAACCCCCGAGCCGGGACCTGACCGCCCTCTCCCCTGCCATCGCCGGACGGAGCCGCCATTGGACGCGGCGGCCCACGCGATCGGCAGCTAGGTGAGGGGGGCACGGACGGTGTGGGGAGACCTGGCTACATCTGTATCAAAGGAATAATCTTATTGCTAGCAATGAGATTTACTTTATGTGATACACCTGGTGCAATTGGGTCGCCCCAGGATTGCTCCACTTTGCCTTGATAGACAGACACCCCTATTGAAACTGTTTCCCACTGACAGCAGGGGGATGTCCCATTGATAAATCTGGAGCAGGTTTTGCATCCAGGAGACTGTGATACATCGTTTCCCATGTTCCTGAAGCCGGAGCTACATATGATTGTGGGCTCGTGGCAGACTGTGGCCATGGTACATTCCACAAAAGCTTCCACTAGAAATATCTCACGTAAATTTGCTTTATCGTGGAACAGCTCCGGGAACACAGGAATTACACTAGAAGTAAGTAGCAAGTATAACGGATCTATTCTCGTAGCGCTGAAGTGTGACTAACCAATTCTAAAGAGCCCTTTCCAATGGGATGGGCAGGCTTTGATATTCTGTAAGCCACTGTCGCGTGTCCAATCCACCTCTAAACGGCTTTTTAAGAAGCGGTTTCACTCCGGTTCTGCCAATCCAATCAGTTTCTCAAAAAAGCCTCAAACTCATATTTTTTGCCAAAAATGCAATTCTCGTAGCTCTGTTCTGCAAACCGCTTCTGAAAACTCAAATTTTTTTGTCATGCCACCTGAAGGTGGAGAGATCGGTATCGCGAGTCACATCCAGAGCCGCCAATATGGGTTTGACTGGGAGAGCAAAACCCAGAGAGTCAGACCTGGGATGGAGTTAGCACGACCTCAGGTCTTTCCGCTTCTAAAGCGCGTACAATCTGGGCGGTTTGGCCATTACACCGGGCGGTTTGGCCGTTACACCGGGCGGTTTGGCCGTTACACCGGGCGGTTTGGCCGTTACACCGGGCGGTTTGTCACTTTTTATAGAAACGGTTGAGATGAAGCGGTTTGCGTTAGAGAATAGGGGTTTTTCTCACATTTTATTCTGCTGCGTCTGAACAAATATGGAGCTGTGAGAATGGGTCCCTAAATCTCGCTGCCAGCCCCTGAGCCGCGCTGACAGGCTTTGCATTGGGTCCTGAAAGTGCTGGTGTAGTTTATGTGGAAGGCAGAATAAATGATCATTGAGGCGGTAGAGGCAATGCAGCTCATAATAAAGGTTTAGCCGAGCCATCCGTCTGGGTGGATACGCAGTTTTGCCCTGTGTATCCATCTTATCCTGACTCATCGGGCCTAAACTCATGTATTCTAAACTGTATCTGCGTATCTGTAACCCTTTATTCAGTGTATACCTGTGTGCGTCACTGTAACGTGTGTTTCTTTGTTCCCTTGGTGTGCTAGGTTAGTAATTCACTTACCCAGCCTGCACACCAAGGGATCAGGGTACCGTTGATCGAGGAGAGGGAGGTGTAGTGCTGGTGGCACTGTGAGAGTGGGGATGGGTGGTACTCAGGTCTTGGAGACGTTGGGTTGAAAAGCAGAGCCTCTGTCCACCCCAAACACTAAGGCGCCTAACTCTGCCGGAGATATCCGGCCAGGAGAATCTTAGCTGGGTATGAGCCCTGAAGTCGCTGTTCCAATTGGTTGGTTTGAAATCCACACTCTCACTTAAGCCTGCCCCTGTGGGCTGTCCTTGCTGCACAGTCACACCCCCGCCCGCCCTCGCTCTGTGATTGGCCAAAGCACAGCTGACTTCTTCATGTTAAAATGGACATGAAGCAAAAGGTGACACTGTCTTCTCATTTGCATGTCATTACCCAGAATCCCTGGCGTGCAAGCAGTGTATGCTAAGAGATAATGGGGAAGGGCAGGGTTGCAGACCTGGCTGAGACGTGTGACTGTGCTCACAAAGTGGGATTATTATTTACTGCAATATAAAGGTAAGAATCACTGCAGATAGTGCTGAAACATTTGGTAAAACTGGTGACATCAAAAAAAGTTATATAGTTTATTAAAATTGAAGATTCCGGGCTGTGCTCTGTACTGACGTACGCTGGAGGGAAAGGGTTAATACTAAGCTGTCTCTTGAGCTGAATGTTGAGTCCGATCCAAGAAAACAAACGTAGTTAAGCACAGGCCTCAGGGGTCTCCTGTTCCCACACAGAGGCAGGATCCGCAAAGTGACATAATAACTCTGTTCTTCTAATCCCACGGGTGCTGTCCTGAGGTGACCAATCCCACGGGTGCTGTCCTGAGGTGACCAATCACACGGGTGCTGTCCTGAGGTGACCAATCACACGGGTGCTGTCCTGAGGTGATCAATCACACGGGTGCTGTCCTGAGGTGATCAATCACATGGGTGCTGTCCTGAGGTGACCAATCACACGGGTGCTGTCCTGAGGTGACCAATCACACGGGTGCTGTCCTGAGGTGACCAATCACACGGGTGCTGTCCTGAGGTGACCAATCACACGGGTGCTGTCCTGAGGTGATCAATCACACGGGTGCTGTCCTGAGGTGATCAATCACATGGGTGCTGTCCTGAGGTGACCAATCACATGGGTGCTGTCCTGAGGTGATCAATCACATGGGTGCTGTCCTGATGTGACCAATCACACGGGTGCTGTCCTGAGGTGACCAATCACACGGGTGCTGTCCTGAGGTGATCAATCACACGGGTGCTGTCCTGAGGTGACCAATCCCACGGGTGCTGTCCTGAGGTGACCAATCACACGGGTGCTGTCCTGAGGTGACCAATCACACGGGTGCTGTCCTGAGGTGATCAATCACACGGGTGCTGTCCTGAGGTGATCAATCACACGGGTACTGTCCTGAGGTGATCAATCACACGGGTGCTGTCCTGAGGTGATCAATCATATGGGTGCTGTCCTGAGGTGATCAATCACACGGGTGCTGTCCTGAGGTGATCAATCACACGGGTGCTGTCCTGAGGTGATCAATCATATGGGTGCTGTCCTGAGGTGATCAATCACATGGGTGCTGTCCTGAGGTGACCAATCACACGGGTGCTGTCCTGAGGTGATCAATCACACGGGTGCTGTCCTGAGGTGATCAATCACATGGGTGCTGTCCTGAGGTGATCAATTTTTTTCTCTCACAATCCAGGGGCAGCATATAGGGACAAAAAACAACAATACACAACGATCTAAGTGTGGATAGTTTTAAAGTGCGTGAATAAATTCTGCTGTATTCTTGGCTCTTATGTATAGCCCACTCACACAATGCAGGTGGTTTTTAAGGCAACTTCAATATACAGCGGTGAATGTGTTCCCCTAGGGATGCACTTCCGCTCAGGATTTCAGAGGAGACGGACCTCAGCGAGGAGAAGAAATGTGTCCATAGCACAGATCAATATGGTAACATTGGGTTTTTATGTAGAAACTATGAAAAACGCACTTACAATAATGCGGATTAAAATAGGCACGTCCCACTCATGTGAAACAGGAGAGGCTGCCTGGTACAGTAGCTCACCCCACCGCCTCCGTTGGACGTCCGTCACTCGTTGTGAACACCTCTGCGTTTGGCTGCTTGCCTTCCGATGGTGTGTGGAGGCTCAACTCCGTCGCGGTCTCTAGGATGGGACGTCACTTCAGGTCTGGCTTCCGTGGTGCACAATCTGTTGGCGGCACGTCTCCCTGATGCTCAGTAGTAATCTCGGGGCGGTCCCGCGCTACGCGTTTGCCACTATTTGGAGTCAGGAAGGAATTTATTTTCCCCTTATGAGACATCACTAGATAATGTGTCACTGGGGTTGTGTGTTTGCCTTCCTCTGGATCAATATACTGTAAGTACGGATATAGAATAAGTATCTGTCATATACATTCAGCATAGGATGAACTTTATGGCGTATGTCTTTATTCAACCTCATCTACTTCTGCGATGGGCATGGCCGGAGTGCCATGCGTTGGCTGTCAGTAAATGGTGACTGGGATAGAGGTTTATCTCGCTCCTGTGTTCCTGTATATGTGTCTGACATGTTACTTTTAATAGAATCTACATTCTCAGGCTCAGATAAACCAATCAAAACAGAAGGATTTCCATATGTGAGTCAGACAAGGGAAGCTTCACTCTTCTGGCTTCTTTAGGCTGCGTCCATACAGCCTTCGTCAGCGCGGAGGCGTGCGCGTGAGTGACATCACCAGCGTGAAGTGGGTGCCTTTTCAGGACAGGGTAGACGCGCCGTCGGGGGGCGTTTCTAGGAACGTGTCTGTGATGTCACTGATCTGGTTCGCCCTCATCGGGTGTACCGCTCACGTGACCTGCCCGTCGAGCTGAGAAATCAGTTTCACAACTCACGCCCCTTCCTGCTGCCGCCCGCGGTCTATGGGCGC